>NC_083646.1:4846990-4916990 GCF_963576545.1 Limanda limanda | reverse complement strand
AGAGACGGAGATGGTTTGTCTGTTTCCTGCTTTTCCACCACAGACACCAAACCACTGAAGTTTCAATGAACTGAACAAATTCAACCATTCACATGGAAACGATGTGATGTTGGTGTAAGGATGCAAAACTCCAAAGAAAGACTCATTACATGACATTTCATCTGTACACAAAAGAAATTACATCTTGCAGGCTGAAGAGGAGTGAGATTTTTTTCATCCAGAGAGGGAGAAAGCCCTTCCTGAATAAATCCCTGCCTTAGAGTGCTGGTTCCTTCCCCTAGTTGGATTGGACTCGACTCCTTTTTGTTCATTGCGGCTGTGGCTGAGGGGTAGAGTGGTCGTCCTCCAACCTGAAGGTGGGCGGTTCGATCCCCAGTCTGAACCATCTGCATGCCGAAGTGTCCTTGGGCAAGATGCTGAACCCTGAATGGCCCCCCATAGAATAATAAAGTGCTGCAAGTAGATGCACTGTGTGTGTGTGAATGGGTGGATGTGAAACTGTACTGTAAAGCGCTTTGAGTGGTCATCATCAGACTAGAAAAGCGCTATATAAATACAAATCCATTAACCATTTACATGAATAGTTTTTCTTTTTGCAATATGATAAAATAATAACCAAACATGTCCTCAGGTCCCAGACACATGTTGTGGTTACTCGTCATCGCTGATGAAGAGGAAAGTAAACTAGATGCAGAATGACAACAGAAATAGACGATGAGTTATTTTGTTTTAATTTAAAGGACAAGCCAATGTTCCTAGTGTGCAGTGACTCACTCCCAGTGATGACAAAGGCCAATCTCGAGTGTCAGTACAGATCCAAACGTGATAAACCGGATAATTTGCAAATTAAATGAGATTGGATAAAGTTGACGCTATGCAGGGGAGTTTTGTGGTGAGCGAGAAGAAGAAACATCGTTCAGAAGGAGAATTTGTGAAGGAGCCGAGTTTTCACTGCAGAGCTGCAAGAACCAGATAAAGTTAAATGGCCCCAAACCAGTACAGAGCAGTTTATAGATATGGAAAAAACACTGAACAAACATAACACAGTTGTGTTATGTGCGTGGGATCATCGCCTAGTTTGATACTGTGGAGAAATTGTGGTGCATCTGCATATGGTTAGTTTGCAAAACCCCTTCAAGCATTTTGCAAGAGGTTTCAGTTCATGAAAAGTAAAAAAACAACAGTCACACGAATTAGAACCAGCTACTGACGACCTAGAGTGTCACAAAAATGTTGAAATAATATTCGGGTTCAGTCATATTGGTCTAATTGACTTTGTATACTGCACATGCCTGTAAATATTGGGTTTCATTTGAATTCAGACCCAAAAAACTAAGCTAACCGGACAAATTCAGGTTAATTCATCTTTATTTTTGTATCTTCTTTGCTCCAAACCTGGGAAACAATTAGCATCATCATCACTACCATCTGACGTCAGACACCAAACTAAAGACAAGCAGCCATCATTGGTTGGCGTGAGGTTCCCCTCCCCCCTGAACTGAAGTTGAACTAAAACCGAGGAAGTTAGAAGGTTCATGATGCAGGTGTATTTCCCACGATCCTTCACCTCTGTTAATGTTTAGCGAGTGGGGGGGGGTTTGTTAGAGCCTTATCAGATCCTTCACCGGCAGCTGGGGTGTTTATTTGAAGTTGTTTTTCTTCAGCTGTGGACGAGTTTCACTTCTTCTTCCTTGTGCGTGATAAAAAAAAAGCGTCAGAGCTGCATTTTCCCTGAGTGATGACGAGCTGCTGACCCTGACTCTCCTGCCCGGGTCACATGACCTGCTCGAGGGTTTTTCATCTGAACATCAGGGTGTGAGAAACTCCTCTCGGGCTAAAAACAGAAATCGCACTCGCTCCCTCAGAGAATGACTTCCTCCGTGGTCATGCCACAAGGCGGCCGCTGGCCCTCGTGGTTAATTATCCATGTGGTGGTTAAGCTGGTCGATGCAGCGTACACCTGCTCTCCGCCCCCCCCTTCCCCTGTTAGTATCCAGTATCACGGCCCGTCTCTCCGAGGACGCTCTGTCAAGTGGAATCCAATACGACCGCTCGCTCATTCTTTAATGAGGCAGACGTGGGTCGTGTGAGCGAGGATGCGTGAAGGGACTCGGCTCAAGTGAACAACCAAGGTTTGTGATGGAGGAAACAACGTGTGTTTTCAGGTTCACGTTTTCAAAAGGGCTCTTACTTTGTTAAATAACAAGGTTTTGGCAGTTTACTGTGTGTTTCAGGGCCTGTTAGTATTTCACAACAGTGACTGGACAAATATAGGTGATGATTTCATGTCAGAATACTGTAATGTCATGTGCAGCTGCAGAAAAAGCCCTTTTATCCTTTTTATTCATGTAACAACAGTAATAGAGCATTACATTCACCCAAGAGAGTCCACACTGCAAGTTGATAGGTTCAATAGACCAGATGAGGCCCAGTCAGTGGACCAGCTGTTGTGAAAAGGCTCCTTCAGTGTTGTATTCACAACATGCAAGAGGAAAGTAGGTCAGTTCCTGGGGGTTGTGACATGTTTTTGTTTAAGCCCTTTGACTTTTATCTTTTCCATGTTCTCGTCTTTGCTAAACGTGAAATGGAAACTCCATTTACAATCGTAAATTTGGATAATAAAGCCTCGTCAAGTTTTTATTGTCCGTCTATTAGTTGGTGGGACTTAAAGTGTTTATCTGTTTGACTTCCTGCGACACAGATACAACCTCTTGTTCTATTTAACGGCAGCTATAGAAACACTGCATCACCATGAATACATTTATTGTTACCACGTGGGATGTGGCTGCTTGGAATCATTCGGGTCGATTAAGGTAAATCTCTGTGGAAAGCTTTTTTATTCTTTTCAACGTGACAGTGTTAAAGGGCACATATTAAGAAAATTCCACTTTTGTAGTGCTTCTACACGTTAATTTGGGTATCTGGCATGTCTACCGTCCCAAAAACTCTGGAAAACAACAACTTCCGCGATTTTTTGTGGTTCCTCTATGTCAGAGACGATACGCTAGATGGCGTTGAATGGGATTACGACCAGAACTGACGTCATAGGCCCGCTACACAGCCCGGCTCCACCGGCCCGGTTAGCTCGCGGCCCGGCCCATATCAACTGTGGTAAAATAGGCATAATATGTCTCCTTTAAGTTAGAAGTCCGGTCCATAGGAAACGCTTTTCCTAGTTTGGAGTGGTAGAAATTGACCAACCTGCACAGAAGCCTGACTCAGCTCCTCTGGGATGAAGTGGGACAACAACCACCAGCGTCCGGTTCTGCTTAGTACACTGTGCCAACGCAAATGCCCGAGTGAGAAGGAGGCAGCAGGAATAGTAAGAACAGAAGTTGTGTTAAGAATCATAAAAAAAAGCTTGAAGGAGAAGCTCAGAAGCTGCGACTGTCAGATTGTCCTGTTGCAGACATGTATGGCCACAGATCCACCAGTGGTGATGTCCGGAAGGCAGGCGGGGGGGCAGGTTGCTGCGGCTATGTGATGATCTAACGAGCGTTTCACACAGAGTCTGCTGATGATTGTTATCACCCGGCATCGGTGGCTGACCTCGCTAATGACGCTGAGGGTGAGTGGGAGCAAATCCCTGCAGCCATGTTCCAACATCTGGTGGAAAACCCTCTCGGAGGAGCGGAGGCGGCTCCAGCTGCATATTAATGTCCATGTGTTCAGTCGACATCCTCACCAGACTCAGATGTATGGGCCTGCTCCTGATTGCCCACACACTAGCTGATTGCTTAGCTACTATACCAACTTCACACATATGGAACCAGAGGAGCAAGGTTAAGTCAGAGGTTGCACATCACAGAGTCGATGATTCCCTATGAACATGCAGAACCATCAATAGCCTGATGATATCTAACAGAGTTATCACATCCAAGGAAGGATTTCTTCTCCTTAAAGGGGAATAGAGCAGCTTTGACCTGAATGCCACAGAGATTCACTTGAAAGCGAGCAGATAACGGGCACCGGGGGGGATACAGAGATGAAAGCGTGAGAAGAGGAGCGCAGAGAAAGATAGGAAGGAAGGGGTCGGGGGTTGTGAACCACACACAAAAAGAAAAAAACACAATGGTTATCTTTAAATAAAGCTTCAGAAGATGTATTTATGACCCGTTGTTTGGTGCACGGACAGGTTTGTAAATAAGTGCGTCAGTGGTGTGTATTTGTTCAGTCGAAGCTTTTTGGCACAGCGGGAAGCGTGACCACATGGGTTTATTTCAGGAAAAAAGTTGGAACAGGTTGTTTTCTGTGACCGGGGGGGGTGGGGTTCAAGATGGAGACCCAGCTTCCTGTTGGCTTCTCTGGTGCCCGTCTGTAGCTGACGTGGTGGTTCAGGTGGAGAGTTGAGACTTGTGATGGAAGGAGAGGGGAAGAAAAATAACTTCGCAACACGACAGCATGTCCTGCTTCCTGTGTTTGTCTCCACTTATTGTGTACTTCCTGCTTCTCGGGTGGGTGGCTGGGTGGGTGGGGGGGGTGGCTGGGTGGGCTGGTGTGGGGGAACTTTTAAAGAAAGCTCGGCGCTCGGGGCCCTGAGAGAAGAGCCGGCAAAGAACATAAACAAAAACCAACAGTGGCTTTTTGAGAAAAGAAAATCACATGAGCTCCACAAACAAGAGCCACAGAGTCCTGCTTTATGAATAATAACTCGCCGCTGTGGCCTGTAATCATGATCCTTATCCGGGAGCCTCTGAGGCGGCTGAAATCCAAATTACATGTGCTTTGAAAAATGCCTGCACAGAGGAGGCCGGTTGTTGCTGTGACCCAGATTCAGTCGGTTTCACAAGGAGAAGTCCATTGATTCTCCACTAACTGTGCTTTTTTATCTCAAGTGTCCCAATAAACAAGCTCTGCTCTCTGGAATAAGGAAAACAGAGCAAAGGGAGAGTTTCCCACAGGACCGGACATTTGACGAGTTGATTAGAAACATGACTCAGATTAATTTATAATGCGAATGTTGATCTATGTGTCCTAAAACTTTGCTGAGATGTTTGCTTAACAATCAAAATAAGGAGCTAATGTGTTTGCTGCCAGTTCTAATCTCGAGTGGCCAAAAATACTAAATACTGCTTTAAACTATTTTATTTACAGCCGGGGGTGTTTGTTCGCTGACTAATGAGGAAACTACTCTGCACACACACACACACAGACACACACACATCTTCAAATAGTCAACACGTCTCCGATGTCTTTAAACAAACACAGGCTGTCTGAACGATCATTACTTCTTGTTATAAGACGACAGGAATCTCGAGCACGCGGCCATGCGAATGATATCAAAATGCAAAATATGAGGAAGTGTGTCCGGCTTCTACCTGTCGTCGGACTGAGGCCTTCCCGGGCTAACTGTCGCTCTGCCTAGCGCGGCATTAAACAGGATACTCAGCCAAACTGGTTTATCTGCAAGGGAAGGTCGTCCGTCCAGCCAATGAGAGCAGGAGAGCAGAGAGGGGAGTTCGAGAGAGAGAAGGGGTATTGTTCTGGAAATAGCTGCAGGGCCTTTGTCTGTCTGTGTGTGTGTTTGTGTGTTTGTGTGTGTGTGTGTGTGTGTGTGTGTGTGTGTGTGTGTGTCTGTGTCTGTGTGTGTCTGTGTGTGTGTGTGTGTGTGCAGGCAAGAGCCCATGCATCCATCTACTGATCACAGCCTTTATTTTTGTATTTCAATGAGGATTTCATTATTAAGGCCTGTATGGGTTACTGTGAAGAGAAGTGACTCCCTGAAAAGGAGTGTTGTCCTATCAACACCAGCATATCCGTGTCTTTGTGTGCTTGTGTGAGTGTGTGTGTGTGTGTGTGTGTGTGTGTGTGTGTGTGTGTGTGTGTGTGTGTGTGTGTGTGTGTGTGTGTGTGTGTGTGAGTGTGTGTGTGTGTGTGTGTGTGTGTGTGTATATAATGGGTGTGCCAAGGTGATGCAGGCTCGGGGGGCCGGACTTAGCTCCTGCTTCAGGTGTGTCTTTGTGACACAGAGCCACAAAGTGTGAAGAGGCAGACGTTAAAGACCTAAACCCACAGATCCAGGACGACTGTTAGTGGAAGAAGAAGTGAAGAAGGAACAAAACCAAAAGGAGAGAGAGAAACGACAAATGAGAGAAAATGGGGAAAGTGAAAATGCCATGTCTAGCTTTATCGTGAAGATTTCCAGGAAGCTCAGGGTCCTGTCTGGACTTGCAGAGCAAAAGGTAACTCGCGTTGAACTACCTTGTTTTTTGCATTTTTCTCTCTGTGTGTGCTTGTGTTATTTTAGGGAAAAGATGGAATTGCCGGCACACCGAAAACAGCAGAGTTTGCACAGGTGGCTAGTTTAACAGGTTTGATGCACAGGCTGCATCCTATATTCAGTGAAGTGCAGGATCCTTTGTGAATGCCAGGAGCTGCTGCTACTTCTGCTGCTTGGAGTTGACCTTCGATCAAGCCAAGTCAGGGTAATTTGAAAGAGGCTAATAGAGGCCGAACATGTGCTTATTACAGCTAATTACAGCCCAGGTTGGACGGGGAGAATACAGCCGACCACAGGCCACAGCGGCCACTGCTCACTTTACTCTCACGGATCATGCTGTGACCTTCTATTTACATATGAGAGAGCTCACAAGTCAGTGCATGCTAAATGAATGAAAGGCAGATCATTAGTTTGTTGTTGGGTTTCAGTGTGTCTGTGTGTCTGTGTGTCTGTGTGTCTGTGTGTGTGTCTGTGTGTCTGCGTCTCTATGTGTGTGTGTGTTCCCAAGGTGTTGCTCGTGTGTTTTTGCAGCTCGAACCTGTTGACTCACGACGAGGGAGAGAGATTTCACCAGACTCTCTCGGGATGACTCCACTCTGCCGTGTGTTTTCTGCTCATGCATTATTAATCATGGAAAACAAAAAAGTCAAGGCTAAATGGCGTCAGCGTCGTGCGAAGTGAGACGTGACTGTGATCGCTGTTTGACGTTTAACGCAGAAACCCGTGAACTGGATGTAAACAAAAAAATGTCCGCCCCGCCCGCGACAAGTAACGACACAGGAATGAAAACAAGTGTCATCCTCAAGATTCTGATGACGCAAACTTTACTGTAAGAACTACCTTTAGACGCAAAGTTTAAAACAACGTGAGGATTTCCACGAAGCTTGGGAGGATGTGGTGTGCGTCAGGGTCAGGGAACAGATACGGAAGTGCAGGATCTTAAACTCTTCAAATCTGGAATATTTAGGGGACTGATGTATGATAGTGTGAAATTTGGTGCTTGATTGAATCTAAAAAGGGACTGGTGGGCCTCGGTGGAGGTTTGGGTTCTACTGAGTGTCAGTGTCTGCTGGTATCAGGTGGGAAGTGCTGCTGTGAATCTGTTTTTACACCAAAATCTGTATAAGCATGTAAACTCACTAAAATGGTGGTTGCTGTCCTTCACATCACTGAGAACGAGCTGTGCCGACTCGTTCACAGGTTGGTGCTCATGTGTCTGAGCGTCCCTGTGAGACACTTCTGTTGGAGAGTGTTAGAGAGTGTTTTTAAAATACTTATTTTGAGGCTGCAAGAGGGAGTCCAAGGTTTCTGGTTCAACAGCAATGTCATGGGCAGGGGACAGTGGACAGGGGACAGGGCTGTTTACAGGGTTTGTTCGCCCCTGAATGAGAGAATTTAGTTCATCCACCATGGTCGTCATGTTTATATCAATGCTGAACGGATCTGAAGTGGATGACGAGTGTTATCCAGCCTGTGGATGAACTGTTGCATCATATACTCTGTCACACAAAGGCCAAATGTTCGTGGGATCTTTTTTTGTTGGGTGTTAAAGAGGCTCACATCATTGTTTTCTCTTCTGATCCCTGTTAAAGTGCCATGAATCATCTGCTGCTGTGTGTAACTCTACTTTGTTGTGTGTCGATATGAAGCTGATGATAACACTCTGCACAAATGCTGCCAAGAAAGATGCTTGTGCTTTCACTTTTTTAAGTACTTTGCAAAACTAGATATTAAATAAGAACTCTACAATATGTAGAATGTGAGTGCATCGGCTGAAACATTAAAATCCTGTGCACGTTGCTTTAGTTTGCAAAGGCAGTAAATGTGTGTGCTGAGTATTTATTAGAATATTTTGAGCCCACAAAGCCACAAAGAGAAATGTAATTGTATCTTGTGCTCAACATCTTGTTTATCTGGATATTCTGCATCTTGTTCTATGCTCTAAAATACCATGTATACCAATGTGTGGTTCACCCTAAGTGGCCTAGTGGTTAACACACATACTGTAACGTCCACAGTTTGATTCTCAGCCTGATGGGAACCTTTGCTGCATCTCATTTATTTCCTGTTTGTCTCTGACTATCAACTCAAGTGCCTGTTATTAATAACCTTGGGGACTTTGGACTTTTGAAGTTTGTCATTAATGTTTGTCTGCGTCTCTTCCTCAGGCAGAGCCCTCACCGATGAAGACGACCTGGTACTGTCCTCTGGACCTGGTGAGTCTGACTCTGGAACACGCACGAGACACTGAGCCTGTTCCAGCCAACATGCGATGTATGAAACAATAAAAATCCGTTCATTAAAGTATTCAGAGTCATATATAAGCCACACACTTGAACGGCAATAAATATGTTATGAAAAATCTTCACTGCAACTAAACCAGGTAGGATGAATAGGTTTTGTAAAGTTTCATTCTGCACCATCAATTGTTTCTAAAAAGCTCTGCACATTACGCCAAGCACACAAATAATAAAAAGCAAATATAATAGTGAATACAATTATTCAAGAACAGTTTGAGGAGGACTCACTAATGAGCAGGAAGAGTTCTGACAAAGCTCCTGATAATTAACACACAAGAGAAGAGAACATGACAAATGGGCAGGACTACAATGAGCACTGCGCTGGTTACTGGTAACAGTGTCCTGGTTTCTCTGCAGTCCACTGTGCTGGAGGAAGAGGAGGATGGAGTCATCTACACCGTGGTGGTCAAGCAGCAGCATGTCGGCCCCACCAGTCCAGTGGTGAGACCTGCAGTCGGTGACAGATCGAACAAAATCCTCACACCAGCACAAACGTCAACTTCCTCTCTTTTTCCTTCCTCCAGTCCCGGGTGTCTCGCTCCCAGTGTATGAAAGCAGGAACAGAGGAGAAGCTGGTGCTCCACCTCCTCCACTCCTTCGCTTTGGGAGACTCGTCCTTCATCACCATCTTCCTCTCCACCTATCGCTCCTTCACCTCCACGGAGAGAGTGCTGGAGATCCTCACCGACAGGTAACAAAAGCGTTCTCCTCTTATCGGCACTGGGTTTGGGGGCTTTTGTCTGGTAAGGGGATTTTGTTTCTCCGGGAGGATTTTAAAGAAACTCAAAAATCAATATGAAAGCAGTTCCAGCGATGCAGCAGCTGTCAGGATCCCGTCTCGGAGACGGTGCAGTTTGAAGAAGGGAAATCTCAGACGGATCCTGTCCAGGGGGAGTTTGGGTGAAGAGACAAAAAGCAATTTGAGAATTCTCTCACGCTAATGTGGAGGAACATTGGGGCCAGAATCCAATTTGCTGGATATAAGCTGCAATTTGTTCAGATGCATACTGAGGTAGAAAAAAGCGATGGCATGATTAACCAACAAAATCCTGGTCTGAAGTTAGTGGTGCAGTATTTCACTGTTATTTTTTAGGGGGCATTTTCCAGATATGCTCCCGCACAGGCAGCTGTACAAACCAAGTGAAACCATCTCCTGCAGAAGTGAACTCCCTCACCGGCAAATCCATATACGTATACGAGCAAAGCTGAAAGTACAACTGGATTATAGCCAATGGGTGATGGCCCTTACTGGTTTATTACTGGTTTTGAGATGAAGTACAACCATTTTAAACCGTGTGCCTGACGCAGCAAACACTTTTCTTTACCATTAAACTAACAGTAGGGGATTTGAAGGGGCCTTGAATGAAGGTGGTCCACGTGCTTACATCATGAAAATTGACCCTAAAGAGCTGCAGCTCTGTGAGAGTTTGAATTTAATGCTAATATCAGTAAATTATGTCTTTTGCTAAATAGCGATAAACACAAAGCACAAATGAGACACAAATGTTGAAATAAATACTTTTGTGTGGTTGTAAACCAAAGTATTGAAGATAAGAAATTCACTTGTTGACAAGAGAGCACATGAAAGTATAAAAATAGAATAAAAAGAGCAATAAAATAAAACAATAAAAGAGTAAAAATACACATAACATGTACATAATATACACTTATCTCTACAGATGGAAAATATTACTTGCAGAGAAACGTACTTGACTAAAGTGCAGTGGCACAGGAAGACTGCACGAGGATGTAAACTGTATTTGTACTTTTTGTATACTTGTGTATATATATATACATGTATGGACGTTATTAGTATTGGAGTCTGCAAAACATATTAATCAGTGTACACAAGATTTCTCTTTTCTAATAACAGCAGCTTCTAGATTAATGGCGTCGATAGATTTAGACACTTCTTCACATCACAGGAAGCATCTGTGTGGCCATTTAAAAGATCTGCAGCTGAGACTCTTTCTCAGCAAACACCACTCAGCAAAAAGGAGAAGCTCTTGGTTCTTTCATAAAGTCCTTATTGAATAATGGAGTTATTCATATGAAACACCTGTTTGGAAAGTTTTCTGAAAGACGCAACACAAAAGAGAATCAGCTTCGTGCACTTAACGTCCTGGCAACGAGCTCAGGAAGCAATAAGACGCCACCTTTGCTAAAAAGCATCTTTAGAGAAACAAGCCATAAATACATTCATGGCAAAGCAGGAGAAATATTTATGACCCGACGCAGCAGGAGCACAAATCTGAAGCCGGGTGATACTTTGAAGCTTTTGTGATTCTGCTGCTCTAACTTTTTCTTTTCTGCTCACAGATTGGAGAATCCGCCAGGGGACAGCGAGCGGAGCCACATGAGACAGGCTTTCAACAAGTGAGCTTTTCAAAATGCTATTTAAAATCAAAGTGGAGCTTTTAGACAGTTTCTGTGTATTGTGTATTGAGTGTGGATCTGTGAGCCAGAGCTGGGTCCTCTAGAGTCTGTTGTGCTTCCTGCTCCTGGTTTGGGGGAAATGTTATTATGTAAAAAAGGCAGCTTTAATTTTTTTATTATTTCAAATTGTGATGGAAATGTTGCCTGTTATCAGAGTGAAATAAAATGCTCTGGATTGAGAGAGGAAGTGCTGAGACGGGAGATAATTCTCTTGAGCTAATGACTCCTCACTCATCAATACCCAAAAACGATTTAAATGCAGCTTCGACCAAGAGAAAGTTAAAGAAATCCATCTCAATAATACATATCTCTAACATTCATTAGTGTTTAATGCACAGAAATGAACCGAATTCAATTTATTTAAAAATCTCACTTTAGTTGAACAGCACCTTTCATACAAGTTAGTGCAGTTCAACAATTGACTGATTAAATATATTTTAAAAGCTATAATAGAAGATTAAAAAAAGGATAAAATATATAATTGAAAATAAAAGGTGATAAATAATTAATATAAACAAATAAGTAGTAACAACACAGATGCTTTCAAATTAACTTAATTCACAGATTAAGTCAAATGTGGAGGGAAACAAGTGATCAATCTTGTTATGGAGTAAAGAAGAAGAAGTTAAACCCCGGTGTTGTCAACAAGTAGTGAATCAAGTCCGACCAATCACATAATGTAGTTAAATTTGATCTTATGCTCGGTCAGTCTCTTTTCATTACAAGATATTATCTCACTAATATAATTCCTCATGTGCAGATGCTGCACTTTGTTCCAGGCCGACTTTCTGATGTGAAGAAGAAGACTGTTTTTTATTGTGTCTTGTAAACGCCGGCGCTCTGTCATCTTCTGCTAAAGGAAAACAATCTTGATCCTCTGCTTCCTCTGAATTATGGACACATCTCTAAGCTTCTTTTCTCGTCTAAGCCCCTTGACAACGTGATTTCTTGGCAACTTTTTAGACGACCTGGAAAAATATCAATACACTCCATCGATTCCCATCTGCAACAGTTTGTTTATCTGCGTCCGAAACAGACACGGGTCCTTTGAAAACACCTCCCTCCATCAAAATGAAGGATTTCTCACCTCTGGTGTTTCTCCCTCCGTCCTCTCAGGGCGGTGTGCACGGTGTTCAGAACATGGCTGACCGAGTTTCCCGAGGACTTCAAGAGTTTGAAGGAGCCCTCTCGCCTGCTGCGTCTGGCGCCCCTGCTCCCTCAGGACTCCTCCTCTGCGGCCGACCTCCGTGCTCGCCTCCTCCGGATCGCAGAGGAGCTCAGCGAGAAAGCCCTGCTCCCCGACACCCACAGAGGTCTGTATTTCAACTGGGATGGAGATGACAGCGTTAAGACCTCGATGGATGAGGTTCACATGTAGAAATATACTTGTTTTATCACTTCATCTGCTACGAAGTCCAAAACTGTTGGTGCATAAACAAACCTCCATGGTCTCCAGAGGATGAACCAATAGTTGTTTTTCCAGTATCACAGTGACCAGGTCAAAGGTTTTCTCTTATCGAGTGAAAGACACACATCCTTGATTCCCAGACTATTAGTCATGATGATGACGGTGATCGCCATTATCTTAGAAAATAGATCTGAGAGAAACTGCTGCACCTACAGGACATTTTGAGTAAATTTAACTTATGAATCCTGCAACATTTTGCCTCAGGAACAATTCATGCACAGACTCAGGGTTTCCAAAGGATTATTTTAACTGGGATTAGTTTGTAATGGTTTCTGAAAAAGGGAGAAAATATACAATATGAAGCCAAACTGTCCACTTAAATTTTATCAACATGAAGCAAATTACAAATAATAATGACAAAACAATGAACAACACAACAGTTCCCTCAATTAGCTGCACTTTGGCTAAAAATAAGACATCACTTCCCTTAATGACTGATTTTGTTCATTAAGATCCATTCATTTTTCCCTGGGGAGGAGAACGCTCCATATAGCAGAGCACCGACACTTCCCCCCCGACTCATAACACAGCTTCCCACCAAGTTCATTGGAAATCTTTTCATTTGGTTTTGTGTAATCTTGCAGTCAAACAAACAGACAACACACAAACAGACAGGGGGTGAAAAAAGCAAAACTAAACACTAACTTAAATGTTGTCAATTTTACTGCTAAAGTAAGAAAATTCAACTTAAACATCACATCTGTTTACTAACAGTGCAGCAAACAAGGCAAAGTCACAACTTACATGGACACACTCTGAGGGGGAGGGGACTCAGGTGAGCGGACTTCCTGTTTAGATTCTGTAGGTGGAGCCTCAGGAAGCAGCAGGTGAGGGAGGGAGGAGCAACAGGAAGCAGGAGGTGAGGGAGGGAGGAGCAACAGGAAGCAGGAGGGTTTTTTCCACAGCCTTCAAACTAAAGTACAGATGTGTTTTAGAATCTGTGATGAACTGTTTTTTAGTGATCAGTTTCACTTCTTGCAGATCAGAGCGGTTTCCCCAGCTCTCCGCCCGACGCCTCCAAGTTTGAACCCACCAGCATCCTGGGATTTCCTGCACCGCTCATCGCGGAGCAGCTCACCAGGACAGAGACGGTGAGTGCACCCATTTCTATTAAAGTGGCCCAAAGCAGAATATGGAGAATTTACGGTAAAATTAACAGTTCACAAGTCATTATTCTGACAATATACAGAAAAAAATGTGTTTGCATCCAACTGCCTTCTCCTGCATGTAAGATAGTGTAATAATAATAAACTGTATTTATATAGCACCTTTCAAAACAGAGTTACAAGTTAAAATTGGAAAAATTAGAAAACAAATCTATTTGAAGATCCTGCAGCTTTCGAGCATAGATTCTGAAAAACAAATGTTAAAAATGAGAAAAGAGTAAAAAACAGGCTAAATTAAAACAATATAAAATGATTTTAAATTGACAGAGAGATTGAAACAAGGAGGAAACACACCTCTGTGTCTGTAAGAAAGATTTAAAAGAGGAGAAGGAGTTTGATCTTCACTCAGGACCTCAGGTTACAACTGGGCACGTGTGGTATCAAAAGGTCTGAACTGAACTCGGGTGAAGATCTAGAACAGGCCTCAAAATTAACAATTCGCAAGTCATTTTTCTGACAAGATACAGAAAAAAATGTGTTTGCATCCAACTGCCTGCACTTGCATTTAAGAGAGTGTAAAAATAATATACTTTATTTGTATAGCACCTTTCAAAACCGAGTTACAAGTTAAAAATGGAAAGATTGAAGGCAAACAAGATAGAGAACAGTTAAAGTCTATCTGAAGATCCCCAGCTTTCGAGCACAAATACCGAAAAACAAATGTTAAAAATGAGAAAAGAGTAAAAAACAAGCTAAATTAAAGCAATATAAAATTATTTTAAATTGACAGTAAGATCAAAACAAGGAGGAAACACACCTCTGTGTCTGTAAGAAAGATTTAAAAGAGGAGAAGGAGTTTGATCTTCACTCAGGACCTCAGGTTACAACCTGGCACGTGTGGTATCAAAAGGTCTGAATTGAACTCGGGTGAAAGTCCAGAACCGGCCTCACAAGTTTGCAATAAAATCTTGAAATCAAACAAAAGCCAGAGACAGAAGCTCAACTCAGAGTCATAAGCTCTTTCAGTTTACACTGGTGTTTACATGTGAATATGCCGTCTCTTCCCCAGGAGCTGTTTGTCCGTCTGGTGCCGTACCACTGCCTGGGCTCGCTGTGGTCTCAGAGGGACAAGAAGGGGCGGGAGGGCGTGTGCTGGTCCGTCCGGGCCACGGTGCGGCAGTTCAACAAGTTGGCCAACGCGGTGTTAGCGTCGTGTCTCTGCCCGACGACGCTGCGCAGCCAGCAGAGAGCACGGCTGCTGGAGAAATGGATCAGCGTGGCAGAGGTGAGTGGAACACAAAGAAACCACAAGGTCACAGAAGTGATGCCACAAACATGCATTTCTACAGAGTGGGAATGAAACATCACATAGGGTTCGGTCTGAATTAAAAAAGTGTCAGCCGGGGGTTTCAAGTCGTCCCAAACGCTCCACTGTGTATTTTCATACAATAAACCAACTTAATCCCCGAAACCATAATCCTGTTCCCAGCTGTGACTGTGCACACAGCGTCACAGAGGCACAGGCTGCTCGGCTTCTGCTGCCACTCTACTTGTAATTTCACTTTCATAAAGAGCTGAAAGCAAAAACAAATTAACGGCGATTTTTGATTTATGCTCTCTTTTCCTGACTCGGCAGCAGTAAATAAAAATCGTCCTCTGTTCGAGGGCATCTGGAAGTTTTGATTTTTGAAGATAAAATGAGAAATTATTGAAAGTCAGCATTTTTTTCTCCTTTGAAGCTGGATGTGCACACACCGTCTCAAACGCCTTCAGGAGAATGTTCCCTGCATGAACACCGGCAATGTGCTGAGTCAGAACAATCTGACCTGGAGGCGAACAGCTAGAATGTATATCTGCTTAAGAAACCACAGCTTCGTACGAGAGGAAATGTGGATTAACTGAGTGTTTGTGTTCCTGCGCTCGATAATCAGCTTCTTTTAAAGTACCGAGCAGTGACAGGTCAGGCTCCCGTCCTCGGATCGGCTTTTTATTCCTTTTCTGTGAACGCTGCTTCAGCCACTAATTCCTTTATGAAGCTGTGTTTGTCATCACGTGCACAAAAAACACGCGCTCACACAGAATCCAGTTTCCTCCGAGATATCACCGGTCTGCTGCCAAAACGCAGAATACGCCTCTGGTGTCCTTTGGAAAGAAAAACCCTCTTTAGCTGTATACATTATTTAGCACATGAGGCCGATGCTGTAATTTAATACTCGCCAGAACTCAACCCCACAGGTGTTCTCACTTACATTGTGTGTATTCATCTGTGTGTGTGTGTGTGTGTGTGTGTATTCAACAGGAGTGCCGAGGACGAAAGAACTTCTCCTCGCTGTACGCCATCGTTTCGGCGCTGCAGAGTAACCCCATCCACCGGCTGAGGAAGACGTGGCAGGACACCGACAGGTCTGTGGATCAACTCTGACTTTTTATACGAACAGAAAATTAATTGTTTTTGTTTCAGCGGAAACCTCGTGGAAATCACATTCACAAAAGAGAGCGATGATAAATAAAACAGCAAGTTAAACCCAATAACTAAAGAAAGACCAAAAATATTAAGAACTAATATGTCCCAACTGTATTTTTAAACATTTTTATATAAGCTTGTAATACATTTTATATATTAAATTATAAACACTACTACTACTACCACTCATAATAATAATAATATGCAGTTGCACCTTTATAACAAAGTAAGTGCTTTACAGTAAAGGTTGCAGTTCAAACATTATGTATGGAGTAAATTCCGCATCTCTTTTTTTTGTCTCAGATTTAGTTTTATCTGTTTATCAGAAACACTTGATTTTACACACTAAAAAATTTTTTTTAAACGGTGAAATAAATGTTTTTGAATGTTAACATGGACCTGAAACAGATTCCAGCAAAACTAATAACATTTTACCTATACGATCCTTGTAGGAAGATGAATATACGTTATAATAATTCTTAGATGCTTTGAAAAAGATAAGATCAGAATACATATTTTATCAGAGCTGCCAGAATATAGAGCGTTTGTTTACAGTAAATGTTGCTCGTGTGGTCAGGACCAGGAAAGTTTCTTTATAACTGAAACTGGTTTCACCCTCGACACACTTTCACCGAACAACTTTCAACCTCGTAAAGACGTAAATGTCTCTTCAGTAAAGTCGTCCTCATAACATAAAGCCTGAGAAGACTAAAGAAGACGAAATATACTGAAATAATGAAATATGATTGTGCGCTTGCTGTAAATACACTGTGTCTCCTTTCAGGGAGGTGGTGAAGAGATACGAGGAACTGTCAGAAATATTCTCTGAGAAGGACAACTACTCTCAGAGTCGAGAGCTCCTGAAGGAGGTGGGTTTACTGGAGATAGGTTCTGTACCCTTTTTAAAAGTGTCTGAAGTAAGAAGGGACATCAAGCTCTTACTGGTTTCACTTTTACTTTACTTCACTTTTTTTAAAACAACTTTGACGTGAGAGGTTCACGCCTGGATGATGTTTGTTAGAGATATTGTGTAATTTGCCCGATTGTGTTGCTTCATGATAACAAAAATGGCTGTTGGCCTGTGGGCTGGAGAAAAGGTTTCCCAGCATAGGCTGTCAATACAAATGGACGACACACCTCTAAGTCCTCTAACTGTACAAAGGTGAAACCAGAATGTCCTGGATACGTTTCCTGGATCATGACGTTTCTCTCATTTCACACAACTGAAGAAATATCCCGCAACATCAGCCGGTAGGAGGCATTAATCAGTGCAGTAGAACGTACAAGAGATATTCTCCAACTTGTCCTATCTTCTAAAATGGGACAGTTTTCATTTAAAAAAGGCAAAAAGGTCAAAATGTCTGATAAATATATAAATTTGTGATGGTGCTGCCATACATGCCAGTAGCCAGTCAGCTTCACCTTCAGCCTCAGCGTATCATCAGGTTCAGCCTGTATCGTTGATAACAAGGTCCAAACACTTGATGATGCTAAGATGAACAACTGAGGTTATGTCCCTAACATCTGCTGGTGGCTGCTAACATCTACTGGTAGTTAACTTAAATTGTCCTTGAAACGGACAAAGAATATTCTACATCTTGTCCTATATTCTAAAATGATGGTATCAAGTAAATAATTAGAAAACCGAATTTAGAAGGAGAATTTACATTAACATCAGAATCAGAATTCTTTTAATTGCCAAGTATATATTCACATACAGGAAATTGCTTTGGTGTGGTTGGTGCACATAAATAACAATCAGACATAAAACAACAATATATATATATAAAACAATATAAAACGAAACAATATATACAGTGAGAGAGTTATGGGCATGTACAGTGCTAAGGTGAAGAGATTTTCTGGAATAGGCAGTGACCGTTAATATTCATTTACAAGGAAAACAGCTGTGTGTGTGTGTGTTGTGTGTAAAAGTAACTCTGGCGACTTGTCAACTGAGGTTAAACTAAGTTAACCTCTTAGTAGACTGAACAGTTGCATATATTGGAAATATTTGAAATTGATAAGAATCTTTAAAATGTGATTCTACGAAGCGGGCCGGGTTCCACATTGCAACCAGCCCCCAGCAGGAGGTGGAAGTGTTTCAGCTTCACTTCAGCGGAGATGTCATGTCGTCCATCTTTGTATAAAGTCTGTTCCCGGGTCCAACACTTCTAGGTTCCAGCCTTCTAGCCTCAAACTCCAGTACAGGAAAAAACAAACTCATTGACTTTGACTCACATCTCATCATCCTCGGCTGAAAGCAACATTCAGCTTCTGGAGATTTAAAGACTCTCTCTTTAAAGACCGGAAACCAGTTTAATCTGGTTGAGTAGTAACTGCCCTTATTCTGTCAACACTTTCCCTTCAGTGTGATGAGGCCGTCTGAAGAAGTGCATTATATTTAGTTTACACTGTCAGTGAGTCTGGGGAGGGGAGGGGGGGGGGTGGGCAGGATTAGCTGTGTTTTGATTTGCTGTAATGGCGCCGAGCGAGGCATCAATACCTTTGCATTAGCTGTGATTTCTCCCCGAAGGAATTCAACCAAACGCTCGCTCTCGACTCGACAGCGTCTCGCGCTCGCTCGTCTTTGATGCTGAGAAAACACCATCGCCTTCTGTTTGCCCTTTGATTTTCTTCTTCTTCTTCTTCTGCACAACCTACCGCTTCCCCTTCATCTCAGGGCCTGTGTTCAGAAGTGAGTGACGAGCAGACAGGGAGCGAGATGAATGATTCTAATAAAAGTTGGAGGAGAAGAAATGATTCAGGGCTCTGTCATCCGAGCGCTTGACAGTGTAATAACACTTTATTATAGCGTGGTTATGACGGACTGTCTTCTCGGCTGATGTCGAGTTGCGGTGACAGATCTGCAGACTGAGCAGTGTTGAAGCACCATTATTGATGCTATAAAAATTAATCATAAAGTTATTCATGCTCAGAGTGCTGGCCCTGACAGAATTGGGTTTTTCCATTCACAGCTTTTATGTTTGCTGACAGGCGCTGATTTAAAAAAAACATTTTTACAGAATGAACAATGCAGAGACAATGTGCAATTGTGTTTTATTTCATGAAATAATATCTTTATTTTTGATTGCAAGCTCTATATATCTATATTTGGTTGAATTTGTATTTTCTTTCTTCTTTAAATTTTAAAATTAAGTTTAAGGTTAAACTGTAAAATATCCAAACTCAGCTTTGCATTTCTTTGTCATAAAGGTACATATACACATGTACATATACATATATATTCTTCTTAAACGCTGGTATCATTGATAAAAATGGAAAATCTCCGGAACATAAAGAATGAACTTTGACCTGCAGATGTTCTCTTGCTTTTGTTTTGCAGGAGGGAACCTCAAAGTTTGCCAACACGGAAAACAGGCTGAACAACAGACATTTTAATAAGGTGAGCGGAGAGGAAATGAAAAAGGATCCAGGTTGAGCTTCCAGGGAGGCCGGCTTGTTTGTGGAAGGTCACGGGGTCAAAGACAATTAACTTCCATAACAACTTGAAAAACCAAAGACTGCTATAAACAGTCGTGATAGTAAAAGTCTCTTGAACAAGCTCCTTTTGGCCACAGTTTAACATTTGTGAATTATTCCGAGGGCTGTGTCGGATGGTTTTCAATCAGATATTTCAGATGATGTCACAGAGGAGCATCTCTAAACGACCCCAGTGTTTGTCACTGAGGCAAAACCTTAAGATCTTCAAACACATGAAACAGATCAATTTCCATGAAGAGATCCGCTCGTGTTTGGTGTGAATACCAAACATTTTCGCCTGAAGGATTGTTCACCCTCTTTGGGATATTTGGAAATGATGTAAGAGGCTGTAAAAGTTAGGGGACAAAGATAAAGTGTAATGTCTTAAGGGAAAGATCTGTATTTATTTGGCTCATAAAGGGGCGGACGTGAGTTTTATTGTGTATAGTTCATGCTCTGCTGTGCAAAGTTCTAGTATGACGCTAACCTGCAAGTAGTTTTTCGATTTAGAGCCTGAACAATACTGTAATTTTGGGGCTGATACCATCATTATTTTCTGATATTTCAATATGAGCTGATTTTCCTTACATTATATAGATAGATAGAATCCTTTATTAGTCCCACAGTGGGGAAATTTGAGGGTTTACATCAGCAGCGCAGGCACAGTGCAACAAGAACAAAAGAAAGAGCAAAACAACAAAGTAAGAAACAAAAAACAACAATGAGCAAAAACAAAAAGTAAACAGTCAAATAAGCAAATAAATAGTAAGTAGTAGAACAACTGAACAATACAATTAAATAATTAGATAATTAAATTAAATAATTAAATAAATTAAATTGCAAATATTGTGTTGTGTGTTAATGGGGTCACAGCTGGTTATATATTTATATATATATATAATTATACACTAAAGGTAGGAAGATTTTGGTCCATTACTTTACTTTACTTGCTCTCTTAAGTGAGTAGTAGATGTTTGTCTATTAAAAGTCTAAAAGTCTAAATCCTTAGGACTGTTGTCGATGGAGTAAAAAACTGTATATTTGAATGTATATTTATATTTTCACAATTTTAAATTTCTCCAAAGCATCTTTTTCACAAAGCATTTTGTTCTGTGAAAGGAAGTTTTCATAACAGCACATATTGATCCTCATGCACATCTGTGATAGGACGATAACAGCTGATTCACCATCTGGGCTCCAGTTGAAGCTGGAATGCTTTGCTCTTAGATTAATAATGGATTACATCCTTAAACCACTTGGAAAAAGTGTTTCCCTTCAAAATTCAAACATGGATAGTGATGTCTGTTCTGCTGAGCACGGCTGGATCCCTGGTGTGATGGAGGGTTGAGAGAGCAGAGTGGAGCACTGAGCTGCTGCTGGTTGTGTGTGTGTGTGTGTGTGTGTGTGTGTGTGTGTGTGTGTGTGTGTGTGTGTGTGTGTGTGTGTGTGTGTGTGTGTGTGTGTGTGTGTGTGTGTGTGTGTGTGTGTGTGTGTGTGTGTGTGTGTGTGTGTGTGTGTGTGTGTGTGTGTGTGTGTGTGTGTGTGTGTGTGTGTGTGTGTGTGAGACACAGTTTGAAAACAGCTGCACCAGCTGCTCGGAAATCCCTCTCCGTCAAATCTCTTTTACAAGGGGGGCAGAAATCTCTGGGGAACTGACGAAAACCCTTTTTTCTTTGTTGTTTCTCTGACTCAGTCCGCCGCCATGGGCACCGTGCCCTACCTGGGCATCTTCCTCACAGACCTCACCATGCTGGACACCGCGGTCAAAGACCGGCTGGACGTGAGTTCCTCTCGTCTCTGTCGGACAAACCCTGGAAGTTACTCTGTCTTTTACAGTCAAACTTAAATGTCCTGTCACTTCCTTTGCAGAATGGCTACATCAACTTTGACAAAAGGAGAAGGGTGAGTGTTGTAATACGTATTACGTTGAAATAAAGGTCAAAAGTTTAATACACAATCTATTTTAATGCTCTTATAATGAACAGTGCTGAAATCTTACCTGATGCTTTGATAATGAGCAGTTTTCAACAAGTGAAGCAGCTAAAATAAGCTTCTGGGTATAAAAAGAGTTTAGGAGTGGAAGCACCCTGATAAAAACCTCTATGACCCTGAGAATCAAGGAGCCACAGTGAGAAGAGAGAGAGCAGAGATGGTTTTACAGTGAGAGCAGATCAGAGCGAGCCGAGGTATCAGAGTAACCGAGGGAGGGAATGATGAAGTGGAAGGTGCTGTGAAGTGAAAACAGTTTCACAGTTATACTCAACCACTTAACGTGTGGGTGGTGTTTTTTTGTATATTTTTTTATTATGAAACTTCTTGTTTTTGCAGGAATTTGAGGTTTTGGCTCAAATCCGCCTCCTGCAGTCGTCCTGCAAAAACTGTGTTTTCAGCAGGGACGAGTCCTTCATGCACTGGTATCACAGTGTCCCTGCCCTCAACGAGGAGGAGAGGTAAACACCAGGGGCATGCAGTCACTCTTACTGCTCTCATTGGAATCAATACATTGGTTGTGAAGATACCTATCGTTAATTCTGAATAATCTCTATCAGCTACAGACTGTCCAATGAGATCGAAGCACCCGGCGAGCCGAGCCCACGCGGCCTCACTCCGACAGTCATCATCACACAGTGTCCAGAGTAAGAGCCTGCTCTCACACACACACACACACACACACTCACTGACACGCACACACACACACACACACACACACACACACACACACACACATACACACACACTCACACTGACACACACAGAGTGGATGGAAGAAATAACATTAAAGGGGCCTTAAGTTCATAAGATAAAGCTGGATTTTGGTTGTAATAAGTATAGGCAGTCACACACATATTTAATTTACTGTACATGTCGTTGTAAAGCAGTAATAACTAGATCCGAATATATCTGATTGCACTGAAAACTTTCCCGTGTGACAAACTGGAGCCGTGGGTTTTGAAAGACGTGGGGGTTTACCAGGCAGCAGCAGTCCAGGGACAGGCCCTGCTGCATTGCATCATGGGGATTATGACGGTGTTTGGTGCTTGATCTGTTTTTGCTAAATCAGGACAAATCAACATTCTGCTGGAACGATGTTGACTTCCCCCCCTCACAAGTCCACCACATTTCAATTCAAGCAGATTTCCAAACCACCAAAAACACATTTGGGAATTAGCGCCTGAATTATTGGTTGATTAATTGGTAAATCATTATTTCCAGCCTTAATTTGACTGTTTGTGTATTTCCTGTTGTCGACAGCCTGAGCAGCTCGCGGACAAGTCTGGCCGGCGACAGCGACAGCCTCTTTGACTTCCCCTCGCCCGTCAATCACCTGCTATCAAAACTCACAAAGGTAAAATGTCGTGACTGATCTTACTCTGTCTGCTTTTGTCTCTGAGAATTAGGTTCTCATTGGTTATTATTGGATTCTAGAGGCCATGTATGAGATCAGTGTAGAACTGAAGGATTAAAAAAACCAGGGGAGGGGGATGTGACACAGGTTTATGTAACATGAGAAGTGTAACGACGGCAATTTGAAAGGTAAACAGAGAGTTAATGGCCCCAATGCAAATATCCATGTAGGCTCAGGGTCAGTTTCACCGCTGCTTCCGTCTATTTTCCTCAGGAACCAATAGGAAGTGTTTGAATTCACGCAGAGGCGAGCAGCCGTGTAATCAACCCAGTCGTTAGTGAACCTGCCCGGTCGTTAGTCTCAAGAAACAATCATCAACCAAAGCCACGTTTTGTTCTGTTGCAGCACATGAGATCTCCATCTGTGTCCTGTCTGGATGTGGAAATCTCCCCTCCCACCGCCGAGTCCACCCCCGACACCCTGACTCCATCCACGCCCACAAAGTCCCACCGCCGATCGGCCTCCTGCGGCAACAACCCCCCCAACAGCGTGCAAGGGTCCGGGCCAGACATGCGGATCATCAGGATAGGGATGGACCTGCACGATGGGAACATGTACCGGAGCATTCTGGTAGGAGCTCCGGGAGAGTTTGGTTCTGATTGACGCAGGATGTCGTTAGTGCAAATCAAGCCGTCCTAGAGTCAATGTTGTTTATCTCTCCCCCCCCCCCCCACTCAGGTTACGAGCAATGACAAGACCCCCACTGTGATCAGCTCTGCCTTAGAGAAGCACAATCAAGACCCCAAACAGACGGCCAAGTACGAGCTGATCCAGCTCCTGCCCGACGCAAAAGGTAAAGATGGACAACATTTCCACTGTGGAAAAACACTGCACTCCTCCCACAGCACTGTGAGAAACTCATGTTGGAAGTGTAGCTTGTGTTTCTTGACCAGTAATATGCTGGTATTTAGTGAATCACCGGCTTTATCAGCCAATGAGGGGATGATTTCCAAGGTGGAGTGGTTCGTCCACTAACCAGAAAGTCGGTAGTTTGAACCCTGGCTCCTCCAGTTTTTAAGTTTCCCACGTTTCCCTGTCGTCCTTGGAGCGAGAACCTATGAGCCCTCGATCTCTGAGCCCGTCAGCTATTGTTTGACCACGAAATAGCCTCTGGGGACAATGACCAATATGTTGGGGGTTCCGGTGTAGACAGAGGATGTCCGAGCCAAGACTTGCAACACGAGACACAACATTTGATTTGAAGTCGAGACACAACATGGACACCGATGCTTCTTGTAGATGTTTTAGGTCCAGACGACATATTTCCCTAATCTATATTAACAGCCATCTCCATACGAATGCAGATAAGAGAAGTCGATAGCCGCTGCATTTCAGTCAATGTGTTTCGGCTCTTTATTTCTCCACAGGGACGATTTACCTGCAGGCAACCAAAACCTGCTGAAGCATGATGGGTAAAAATAGAAATGGAGCCCCAAATTCATATTTAGCATGTAACTTGTACTGTAGGAAGGAGGAGAGTGTCTCTGCTTTCACCCTTCAGGACGTGACACAACAGTACTTTGTTTCTAGTTTGGAGTCAATCATGGTCTAATTTAGCGAATACCAGACATTTTTGTGTTTTTATACGACAGTAACAGTAGAGAGATGACGAGAAACAAGTATAAAAGTACATGCAACAAAGTTCCCCTCCAACACATGATCCACAACGTCTCTACCACCAGAGCCCACCTTGCTTTGTCACTTCTTGAGTTCCGATGGTATCAGAAGCTCTATTGAATTGTGTGTGTGTGTGTTTATTTCTTGATGCAGAACTGGTCATCCCCGCCACAGGAAACGTCTTCTACGCCATGACATCATCCAGCGTTGACTTCCTGTTGAGGAGGAAAGGCGGGAACACTCCTCTTGGCTCACATCCGATCAGCACCGAGACCAGCGCCACGTTTCCTCGAATCAAGGCCAAGGGGAGGAGGCTGGTCAGGACTCTGTTTTGACGTCAGATCTTTGTTCACGGTGAACTTTTCACTTGTCGCCCCCTGACAAAACACACGGGGGGGGGGGGGATCTCTCAATAACGTGGCCTTCTCTGTGCAAACACAAAAAGCTACACATGCCTTTATCCCATGCTCCTCGGACGCCTCTTCTACCAAAGCACGGAGACCAAGTTCCTCGGACATTTCAGAACCGCCTGCTGCTGTCAGTCGAGTCTTTCTTCTTTCCGAACATTATGCATTTCTGATTCACATCCAGAGGAAGAGCGGCCGAGGCCTTTCAGCGAGTGAGCTCCTGCTGCTGGCTCTGGACTCCCAGTCACGTGGCACTTAAAGCATTTCTTCCTCTTTGCTCATTCCAACTCAATGAATAAGATCTATTCCAATTAACACAGAGAAATCCCTGGTTGTTGTCTGCCTCCGCTGTGAGAGATGTTTCCCAACGTTAGAGGCAGAGCTAATTGGTCTGTCTGCGATCACCCATGAGGCCGTCGAAGGATTTAAGACTGTTTTATTTGGGGAGGGAAGAATTATAATGAAATCCTAACACGCAGAACTCATCAGATCTGGTTCTGGGAAGCAGCACGAATACAGGAAGACGCACGAATGGAAAACCAGATGTAATGTTAATGCATCTTTGTAGCAAAGCACTGGAGGTTGTCATAGGAGACACATACATATATGTTTTGTATATATTTATATATTTTGTACGTCTGTGTGATGTCGACGTTGTGTTTACACTGGCAAGAAGCTCGATATGTCCAAAAACTGTCAAGTCACCAATTCATCAAGGAATCTGTTATTTAAACTGGTCAGCAAAGCAACACAATGAGTGATTGAGCAGATATGGATTTCAGCTTAAAACCTTAAAGCGCCATCGATCCCTGTTTTTCTATTACACTGATTGTTTGACTGTTGATATTGTGAAGGTGAAGCTCGAAGCTTCAGAACACTACGGAGCAAACAGACAGTGGACAAGTCAAACATCCAGTCAGGGACTTTCTGTAACAATTCACAGGTTGTGTCCGAAATCACTCACTGATCACGACGTATGGAGTCCGCCATTTTGTAGTGGTGCGCTCATTGTTTCCCACAATGCATTGCGCTGGTGGTGGAGCGATGGAAATTGTCGTGTAAATGTAAATAGAAGCAGAGCAGCACAGCACAAAGTGTGGGAAACAAATGTATTTAATAATACATTTAAAAAAGAATTATTTAAAGGTTTTTGTTTCTACCTTTAAGTATTAATGCTAAGTGTAAAAGAAAGATTTAAAATGTTACTGTGATATTTTCCCGCGGCAAGATTATCTGCACCAAGTAGTGTCCCAAATCAGGGAAGGGTGATTTCAGACACAACCATAGACTCTATACAAAGATGGCCGACATGACAACTCCCCAAAAGTGAAGCCAAAATCTGTCTCTGTGTCGAAGTCTCCTTCAAATGCAGCAGTGACTGTAACATGGATATTTTGGCTCCTCTTGTGGATAGTGGGAGGAAGTGGGAGACACGTCGTCCATCTTTACATCCTGTCGATGCTAGAGACCAAACAAGAGCTAAAAGAAGCAGAAGGATGGAAGTGTTGGCAGCTGTTAGCCAAAACAAATTTAAAGGCAATAAAATTATACGTTGATTATTTTTGGTATATTTCTGCCCCCTAGTGGCCAAACATTTAAAGGCTATTACTACAACTCGCAGCTCTTTCAAACTTAGTGGCTTCGCTTCCCTGTTGAGGACAATGAGGATAATCAAACTAAAAGATTCTCCGGTTTCCCAGCAGCTCATCAGGATCCATCTTTACTCTTGTTCACGTGCAGCACAACGCCTCAGCTCTTCTTTCATGTCGTGAGTCAACTTCAGCGCAGGTTTCTAACACTCAACCTCAAACTTTGACCTCTTGTCTTGTGACCTCTGGTCGCCGCGCTGCCCTGCTCGGTGCTGGTGACGCCTGTTGTACATCGGCCGAGGCACTAGCATGGCTGGACCAGGGAGAGGATTCTGGGTAATAATAGTGGATGACGTGTGCTAGCGTTAATGCTATGCTACTGATTGTTTTCTGTGCCTTTCCCCCATGTTTGCATGAGAATGTATGCAGCACATGCGGTCGCCTCCAGTGCTGCGTCGTCTCACATCAAAGCTATTTATGCACTACATACAGGATGTCCTATTTTTGTGGTAATAAATTTACTTTTATATGAATTAATTGCTGTGGACTGATTTTTGCTGTGACACATTCCAAGGTTCAATAGAGACGTATTTGTCAGCGCTGCCGAGCGTCACATTCAAAGAATTCAAACTGTCGACACTTGTCATATTCTGTGACACTTCTATTTTTCTCATGGATATGGAAAACAACACAGCAGCTTGAGAAACACAACTCTGTTTGAGGCTTTTGTTTTTTATTTATTCAGATTCAAGACAGCCAGCGTCTTCATCTTCAAGCAAATTTCAAGATCAGAACGAATGAATGAGAACTAGAAACAAAACCAAAATACTTCTGGTTATATCAAAAAAGCACTGAGTTAATAAGACAAATATTCATTCTACAAAAAGTATTAAACCATCCCCCACATATCATCATTGCAGTGCAATTTATCCCAAGTTGTAAGTTCCAATCCCATTTTCCTAGTTTCAACAAGCAAAGCTTCCCTGAGAACACCCCCACAAAGCAGCTCATGTAGATTAAAACAGTTTATGAAGCAGCACTCATTCACTTTGCAAATTCTCTCTTCAGTTTCAGTTAAAAGTAGCCCGGCGGCTGAAAAGACACTCGAAGGGATGCTTTCATTTCCAAAGCTCTGTTTCAAGGCTGGATCTTTGTTAGTTCTTGCTAAATGTGACGCACTTCGAGGGTTTTGTGTTTTTCAAAATGAACATCGTAGTTCCCAGAGAACCCATCTGATTGGTTCCTTCTCCTCCTCCAGTGTAGCAGCATTTTATACAACAGATTAAAATCATTCTGAACAAGTTAAATGTTTTTTGTGACTTAAAAGCTCCTTATTATGAATCAGTCCATACTAAGATGTTTTAGCATGATTGGCTCTTAATAAATTACCCAAATGTTTTTTAATTTTGTTTGTAGTCATGAATATTTAATGTTATAGAGACATTATGAAACTGTAAATGCCAGCTTCTGCTTCAGAACTAAGAAAACCTCATTCATAATCCCATCAACATGTGTGATTACACACATAGTACAAACCAAGCCTCCGACTAGAAACTTTCTCATCAGTGTTGTGTGTGGCTTGATTCAGGTGAGTTAAGATAATAACAGTAGTTTTCATCTTTATCGTTAAACATTCAATATTTGTTGTTAGTTGCCTTTAACAAAACAACACTTTCCATAAACCCACATAATCGTGGGATGAACATATTAGCGGGACTGTGTGTAGTTCAGACACGTCTCTAATAAGAGCAGAACAGAGACAACTGAACGCTGTGGAACATTTGAAAGCAACAAGTTTAAAAATGACTTCAGACGAGAGGATATGGATGGAACCAATCGATGACGACACAAGAACCAGGTCTGTGCTGCTCGTATTTACTGAATAATCGTCTTTGAACTGTTAGAATATCAAAGTTTTTAGTTTTCTTATGGTAACTGATTTGTCTTTGAATATGAAAACTAAATCCCAGGAGCAGGCGTCATTTTTCACAGAAACTGATGAAAGAAATGTGGAATGAGAGGCTGCAGAAGTAACATTTTCCAACTACAACATTTTTTGATCTCTTTCTCCTAAAAGCCCTCGTGAGATGCATCATAGTGGGCGTTTCCTCACGCCCACCTGAGCCCCCCCGTCTCCAGCCGGGCACGGGATGCTGGCTCCTCCACAGTCCTCACACTGTAAAGCTGCTGTCCGGTAAGCCTTCCACACCACAGGGTTCCGCAGACACACGGTGCCTCCCCCCCGCTTCTCCTCCGCCTCGTTCCGGTTGATGTCTCCAACGCACACCCAGCCTCCCCCGACGCCCCCCCCGGCTGCCTGGGTACTGACGGCCCACTTGGAGTGGTCCTGGCTGGCCTTGAACGTGAACCTCTGGCCCGGGCTGAGGAGCTCGATGTCCAGGACCTTCCAGCCCAGCGAGCAGTCGGAGGGGAGGATGCCCCTGGAGCGGATCCAGAACTGGACCAGGAGGTTGGACTGGAGCCTCGGGGCCACCCAGGAGTGGTACAGGTCTGACAAAACAGAGGTTTTATATCAGTTAAGGCAACATAAAAACTGCGAAAAGTAGATAAAAGATATCAGAGAATTAGAATATCCCAAATTAGACATTGTCATGAAACACTCGTCTATTTATATCAGCACTACAGCCGAACGTGAAGCTGAAACAAGGTGAACTGAACTTCTCTAAGTTGTACCATTGTTAAAAGAGGCTCCTTTGGCAAAGCTGAGGAAGTCGTCTCCACCCTTTGAGGTCAAGGTCACGCTGCGGTTGGACACAGGTTGGACGTGTGGGAAGATGTGACGGGACAGATGCTTCTTCCCACAGAGGTCAGCCAGCGAAGGCACCAGGGACGCCAAGGACGCTGGGACATCACAGTCGTACACGTGAGGCTGATTGATCTGCAGCTGCTCGCCTGGGGTGCAAAACAAATTAGATTTAAGGAAGACGCTGCTACAAGAATCTGTTAAGTACAGTTAATAGATAGCTCTGTACTGGTGACACTGGTTTAGAAGTGTATGGACAAATGACTGTAGCACTGCAGATAAAATGCACATTGCACATAAGTGGAAACAATATGTTCACCGTCTTCTTTGCCTAATAAAATTCTCCTTGTATGATTTGTAATGTAAAACCAGCAGTGATACAAAGAGGCCTAGAGGAAAACGACATATCCTAATGTTCTCTTGACTGAAGAGTAACTCGTGTCAATGCCCGGTTTTCTAGTCAGTTATTGGGCAGGATTAGAAATCACAGCTACAGTTAACACTGCAGTTAATAACAATATTACAATAAGTTGTTCCTTTGTTGGCATTCTCCTGCTAAACACAAACCAGTACACGATTGTGGTGGCAGCACTTCACTAATTTGTCCTCAACACATTATGCACTTCAGAGTCAATTAGAGCTACAGCTGATGATTACTTTTCATTGTTATCTAATCACTTCATTATTTCCTAATTAAATGACTCATCTTTTGCTCTATAACATGTCGGTGAGCGTTCACTTATGTGCACCACAGCTCATGACTGACAGTTTGTATTGGCGGCCAACAGATCACATCTCCAATTTATTCAATTTCAAATAGGTATAAAACACAGAGAAGCAGCAAATCCTCACATTTGAGAAGCTGAAACCGGAGAATGTTTATTATTTTTTAGACACAATAGCTGGAGGCATTGCCCTGAAATTTTGTATGAACATCATGATCGCCACAGGATGTGTTCTGCTGACCTTGGTGAGCTCCTGACTTTTCTCCTCCTGACCCACAACTGTGAAATGCCTCAACAGATACTCTAGTCACAATATTGGTATTCTATCAAAGTATTAAACTACATTTTCTTTTAACGTTTTAGTCCTCGTATCATACATAGGCAGTATTCATGATCCCAGGAGTGTTAAATCACAGGTTTTGGATTCATTAATGTGCAAATTCATGCTGCAAGGTGCTCAGGATGAAACATGACCAGGCTGCAGTCACCTTCTGCCGCCCGACAGCGTGTTTATGCGCCGTGTGTTCCACGACGCCACGGAAACTGTCACACTCTCCACATCCCAGCTGGAGAGGCGAGAATCTGACGGAGCGAGTGCCTGCCGCAGTGTGAGGGCCAATATCTCTATGGTAACAAACCTCAATCTAATTACATTACCCCCGGCACTGCTATAGCAACTGTGCCAACTGCCGGCGCTGCCAGGGAGCTGCAGAGGCAGCGCGGTGACATGGTGATGACACCTGTTTACGCTGATTGTCTTGGACGGGGACGGTTGCTGTTGTGTCGATACCTGACTGGATTATCAAGTGCGACAATAAGGCGACGCGAGAAATCCATCTCAAAACGAGACAGCTTGAATAAATAATGATTTCATACCTACACTGAAAACACAACTTGTGATTCAATAACCTTGGAAACAGAGGAAACTAAAACCACTTGAATGTGTTGAAGCTTCTTTTTTATCTGAAGAGCACTTAAAGGCAGAGTAATGAAACCAATCAGGAGGCGAGGAACTGAATGCAGGATTGAGAGAGATTGTGTGGCAAGAGGTGACATGATTGGCTCATGATTGGCTCATGTATATAAATGATAAGAAAGCTTAATGGATGAACAACAGCAAAACCACATTATGTGCCTATCTATTGGAGAGGCGGTGGACTAGTGGCAGAAACTTGGAATACTGGCAGAAAAAGGTCTCTGGTTCGATGCTGGTTCGACTCCACGGAGTTTCAACAAAAACTTACCTGGATGGAATAACAACAAAAGACGAACCTGGATCTGTCCAAAAAATCTAAAGACTATTCTCCCTACCCTGTCTAGTGCCCCTGAGCAAGGCACCTTACTCCCCGAACATCTGCTCCCCGGGCGCCGTACATGGCTGCCCACTGCTCTGTGTGTCCTGCACCAGATGGACAAATTTCCCTCAAATGCATGAGTGGGTCTGTGCATTAATGTGTGGATAAATAAAATGTATCTTATCTTATATCTATAATCTTATATAAAAATGGCAGAATTTTAAACCTTATAACTAAACGATATTTTAATTTGCTGCACAACAATGAAATACTGATTTTTCCAGCGATGAATTCAAAAATGAACTCTTCTTTTCCTTGTTAAGTAAAGCAAGTCTGAATTATGTAAAAGTGGACAAGAGGCAGAGCAGGAATCTTCGTTAGCCGCCTGGTTATAAATCTGATGTGATAACAGCCTCTTTATAAAAGCTTCATCTGTACTAAAAGTCCAGAGAGGAGGATTCCAGTCTTACCGATGGTCTGGAAGCGGTCGAGCGGGAAGGTAACGCAGATGAAGTTTTGTCCGTTGTTCACGCCGCTGTCGGGGTAGTAGAACTCTCCCGCCTTTCGTACAGGGGGGAAGTGAGGGGTACTGTGGACCAACCAGAAGCCCTGGTTCTTATCCAGCAGCACAACACCTGAGGAGCAGAGACATTAGACATGTCAGTTAATGCATCTTCCTCCCGGTAGTGAGTAAATTAGTACACAAACAATTAGGGATAGAAGAAAGAAGTGTGATTGTTAAAATGCACAGGTATTGGTTATATACTCTGTATCTGCAGATACACAAAGTCTAGGTATTGGAATCCGGAAGGGAAACTGGCATGGGAACATTGGTCGTGCTTATTTCCTGATTTTGACTAACAAATCTTCAGCGGCTTGTCTGGGCTGTGAGAGCGTTGGAGTCGGACTGTTCTGGTTTTCACCTTTCGTGTGCCCGCCTGCGTTCCCGCTGTTGTCTTTCCATCTGCCACCAAGGTTCTTAGTCGGGCTCTGGTCGTTGTAGAGGACATACGCTACCTCTGTGTTCTGTGGAGAGGACAGAGATTTGTTCCTTTTAGCTGAAATTAAAAAACATTGTACTTGGACACAAGCTTGAAAAAAAGGGGAAGAATAACACTTGGGCTGGAATCAAAAAATAAACTTGTGGTTTTGTATCTAGTGGTTGAAACTGTTATATTATGGTTTCCACAGCTGCAGCGAGAAAGACTGGATGAAAATAAAGTTATTATTCTCAGTTTCTGATTCTGATCCACTGTAATAATAACAGGGGGATTTAACAGAGAAACAAGTCGGTCTATGACTGCAGGCAAAAAAACAGAAGTGGGTTAAAAAATAAAGAACATCTGCTTTTGATATTCTGCTGATGTCTGGGAGATGTTTTGTGTATTTACTGCTCGTGTTGCTTAGGAAAATGCTGTGAGCCAACAAATAATACTATAGTGACGGTAAAAGGAATCTAATATTATCACAGTCATTTTTTTAAATACCATTTCACATTCCTTTATCATGTTTACTAATCAAATAATAAGGAACTGGAAACTGTCAAGTCATTTTAGAAAGCATCTGTCTTTCTCACTTTCATAGCGGTGATTTCCTGGAACATAAACTTCTATGCTGATGAAAACAAGAAATGAAAGTATTGAATTTGTTACAGCAGATAGAAGCCGACCTTTCCCTGTGAGTAGAGCTGTCCGACCGTCCGGCCCAAGGCTCCCGTCGTGTCGTTCACTGTCCCCTTCCCGTCGGCCCACCCGTCACTCCCTTTGTCCAGCAGTAAATACAGTTCCCCCCTCGTGGGAGATTCCCCCTTGGGTTGTTTAGGCAGCTTGTACAGATAGAACCTAACTCGGAGAGAAAGACAGGGAGAGGGAGACATTTGGAGGATTTACATGTTGGAACGTCTTTCATTGCTGCATGTCTGAACCCTGTAAATTGAGTTTCAAATTGCCATTTCATCTTTATAGGAGTTTGAAGGATTTCTGACACGTAACTGTGCTCATGTGAAAGCTTGTTTTGTGCAGGACTGTAAATAATGAATTACCAGTCGACAGCTTCTCCATTGTCATTGTAGCAGCTGATTGGTGAGCTGCCACCCTCTACTGGCCCGAAGAAGATCAGCATGGACAGGAACAGAAACATCTGGAGAAAAAGACTGAAATTAACAAAATTACGTGGGTGTTGTGTGTGAATTAACCTTTAGCTTCACCTTTTTTCAAGTCTATTGGAAGACGATACAGAATGTACGTTACTGGTTTCTCTTGTTTATACCGGCTGAAGACAGATTCCAGAAACAGATGTTAGGGATGAGGAACAAATATCCACAGTATTTGTTTTGTGCAGAAGTGCAATGTGAAGTTACTCTGAAGGTAACATATGGTTTCAGCTCTCGGGCAGAAGTGGGCATCTTTCAGCCACAACTTCCCTCTTTGGTCTCAGGAACTTTGTCTCTGCTTTATTTGTCCAATTCTGACTTTTAATAGACTGAGATTAACTTCAGCTGATTTTTGAGGCCAGTGTGAACTATAATAACTGTGCACATATTTGTTAAAGGTGCATTTATTTAAGGTAAACATAAGAAAGAAATTGTGAACACACCCTTTAAAACCTAGAAGACTTGGTTTGTAGTATTCTCTTAACTTTAAGCATTTTTACACTACTGTAATAATTTTAAGGATTTTTACACCATTTATTACAAAGCTCTAATTAGACAGAACAGAATATTAAATAGCAAGTTACGTTCTCCAGCCAGGTCTAAGGTGAACATTGTAAAAATGTGTTATTATTATATTAAACTTGTCTTTTGAATAGCTCCTTATAATAACTGTTGTAAAATACATGAGTTAACACTTAAAATATATTTACATATCTGTTTAAATCTACTCTATAATAAGTTATAAGTTATAACTGTTTAGGAAAGTCTTTACTTGTGTAAAAGTTGATTAATTGTTGGGATTTATTAATGTAATATTTATTAATGTATACAATTATTTGTATTATTGTATTATTAAAATATGTAATGGAGTAAAATAAAACTCTACTTTGCCTCTGAGGTGTAGTGAAGTAAATTAACTTAAAGTTAGAACTTGAATAAAGAACTTCTCTTCAAGTTTTAGTGAAATAAATCCATTAAACTAAAAACATATCCAGAACTTGAATAAATCTCCAGATCCTGATGCATCGTCACAACCTGTGGAACCACGAAGGGAAACTAAAGCATCGCGGGTGAAAGTTTAAAGTGAGTAATTTAAATCTCACCTCCGACTCAACGACGTGTTTCCTCCTCAGTCTCTTTCTCCTGTTTTCAGAATGAAAAGAATCTGTTTACAAACCTGAGATTTCAGCAAGTTTCATCTTCGGCCACATCCGGGTTTTTAGACCCGAGTAGGATGAGACAGTGACGTAGGGATAACAACAGGCTAGCTGACAACAAGCTATCTAACAACAAGCTGGCTAACAACAAACTAGCTGACAACAAGCTAACAGCCACAACAACAGTTACAATAGAAAATACACAATAAAGTGAGCGGAGGAGTTTGTACAACAACAGGGAATCGTGTTAGTAACAAATGACGGAGAAGATGTTGTGTTTAGCATTTTTGCTAACCCGGAAATGCCCTCGCTTGTGTCTCATCCTTGTATAAAACACCGAGGATTCAGTCAGGTGGTCGGTGACGTCACCCAGTGGGCGCGGCCGTGTTTTCAAGCAACAAATATAATTTAATAAAATGAAGAATAGCTAAATAGAATATCTAAATATAATATAATATAATAAAATGTAAGGTAATATAATAAAATATAATATAATATAATATAATATAACATAATATAATAATAATTCACTTGACAAACTCCTTGTTAATTAAACCTTTGCATTAGGTTTCATCTTTATTTGTCTTATTATACAAGTTAACACAGGGTCAACAGTACAATGAAAGATATTGGGCAAGAAGAAACCGGTCAGCTCAGCAGTGCGATAGTTAAATTAAAAGAAAAGCAAAGTAGAAAGAACACAAAGATATTAATACAATACAAAACCAAATCTATATACATGCAAACTTTAACTGTATGGAGTGTGTGTGAAAAGTTACTGCACATTTTTATGTATAATTATTGAACAAATAATGTACATTTTCCACATTAGAAGTGAAACTTAACCTGATTAGAAATTCAACCTGCAAATTGTTTATTCCAGTTTCACCTTTAATCAATTTTAGATAAATAAAAAACAGTGGTTTCTTTATTGTCGCATGCTTTTCTTCTTCTCACCCTCCGCCCCTCTCCTTTGTCGACAGGTTCACTGCCTCTCATCTTACTGGATGATTGGGAGCAGACATTAAAGTAGGTCACGTGACAAAAACAAGGCTATAAAGGTTTTTGACATATTAATTGCTCACCCTTATTTATTTAACTACTTTAAATAATTAATCAAAAGGTAATCACCTGGGCGTCCTGCTCCATATCACCACCTTTATATCTTAACCCACATTTCCTGTCTGTCTTCACTGTGCATTAAAATGCCCATTCAAAATAAAGAAAATTAACTGATTCCTCTGAGCTCACTTCAGACAAGAGGAGGTCACAGGAGGCCACTTCTGCCCGGTGACACAGACCTGGTTGTTGCATGTGTGAAATTGTGCAAGTTAGTTATTAAGCCTTTAAAAACAGGAAGATGGATCGTGAAGCAAAAACAAGCAGCGTTATCGACTGTGAACTTCACAGTTAGTGATATATTAAAGTCAACGGTGGCTTGACAAAGTCCCCTTGTCTATATTAATCCTACAAAATACACACCTTATAATAAGTTTTTACAGCTACTTCCCTGATTGTAAAGTTGTCATTCTGTCCCTGCATGTATCTGCTTAAATAAATAGTTACTGTTTGCCTCTGGGATCAGTCGTGTAAACAAAAATCAGGAAGTTTGAGATAACAACTTGTTTTTAGTCCATTTATTCTGTTAAAAATTAACACATTTATCTTTTACTCCTCATTTGTTAACACCTGTAAATTGGACAAGACAAGCACCTTTGTTTAAGTGTGAATGTTTTGATGTATCTGCATCAGGATGTTTGCGAAAGATTAAACCGGATCTAGTTTGTGAATGATTATGATTAATGATAAAAAAAATTACAAAGCAGGTTTCTCACCTCGGTTTTAGAGTTAGCGTCACTGCTTGCAGTAGAGGAGTTACAAAAATAAGATAAAAATGAAAGAGCACATGCTCTAATGATCAAATGATATCCTCATAGAAGTGTGTGCTAGATCTCTTTTTGACAAATTAAAAAAAAGTTGGCTCAGGTACATTTCTGTTAATCATTGGAGGAGAATCATCCTTATGCTTTGAAGCCCTGTGCGGCCTTGGAGCTTTTATCTCCTTCACACAACTGCTCCTTTTATATCGTCTGTACAAAAAAGGAGAACAAACTGAGATCAGTAGACTGCCTCCTCCACATCGAGAACAGGAACACACACGCAGAACCTTTCAGCCACTCGCTGCAGACTCTCAACACAATGCGAAGTTTGTCCAAAAGAAAGCATATCTGCTGAATGAAAAAACTCACAATCTCATCGGCGAACATTGCTCAAGCGTTTTTGTTCTCAACAGTTTTAACACTGATAAAACACAATCAAGAGGACTAGTAATTCCCTAAAACACAGCATCATCAGGGTCAACAAACACCGCTCTTTTAACAGGAAGTCTGACTAAAAAGGCTACAATACTGGAATGGCAGCAACCGTAGCCACAGTCTTTTTGTTTTCCATCTCAGGTTTCCAGCATGAGCGGTAGTTCAGTCCTCTGCTCTTCCATGCGTCCACCCTGGACCCTCAGGAGCAAGGAGAAGAAGTCCTCATCGTCCATGGGACCTGGAGCTCTGCTGCGCTGGTCCTCCAGTCTGCCCTGGTTCTGTGGTTGGAAGGGAAACATGACAGTGAAAGCCTGAAATTATATATAAAAATAAAAAATCTCTTCTTAAGTTGTCCCGATACACAAGTCTACCAGGAGTGTCGACTTGAGAATCTGAAAACCTCTTCTAACGTGATAAAAGCATTGAAACAATCCAGTTCTGTTTGCTTACTTGGGTGGTGAGAATCATATTATACAGATCCTCTTTGGGCACAGGAACTGGCGCGGGCTTTCTCGCAAAAGACAGTTGCTTTATGCTGCCTCTGAAAGTCCTGGCTTTTGGTTTTGGCGGCCGCGACCTTTCCAGCTGCGCCCTCTGGTCATCGAGGCGGCGGGCTTGAGCGGTGGCCACCTGCTCGAAAAACTCCTCTGTCTGCAGGGAAGTCATGGACGAAAAGACGACTGGGGAGAAATGAGAGAAAGGAGATTTGGATGGTCGGACAGCAGGAGACTTTAAATGGTCTGTGGTTCCGAAAAGACATGAAAACATGGTGAAGCTGAACAAAACATTCTTGAGTCACGTTGTAGTTTTGTGTTGTTTCAGCGTGAGTCATCAACACGACATGGGAACGAACAAATACAACAGCTGTGTTGGTTTCATCAATTTACTACCAAAAAAAAAGAGAAAGTGCTCTCACCTCTGTGGGCTGGTTTGGTTGTGCTGGGCACCGAGTGGCACCTCCGCCGCCCGAGCCCACCCTCCAGCATGAAGGAGCAGCGCTGGTCATTGAGCCGCCGCCCCTCCTGAAGGGTGCAGAGCAGCTCGTACAGGGAATCAGGGAAGTCAGGAGTTAACAGGTGAGCCTGGAAATAAATGTGGGTTAGTGGCAGGAGAAAAAGTTAAAAAATAAAGAAGAATGAGGGCGGGAGGAAAGGGTTTCTCAGTAAGTGGCACAGACTGTTGTTGGCAAAGCAAAAGAATTCACTTGACTCCTACGTACTCCCACATGCTCAGTAGCAAAATGATACCTGCTGTTTTTCCACCACAACATTGTTTTTCTTTTTAGAGTACATGGTGGCTGGTGGTAAAGTCAAGCACATTGCTTTCTGTTCACTGCATGAACCGCTGAGTGAGTTACTAATAGAGGCAATCTCAGGGCAGGAGTTACAACACAGAAAGTTACAAACCTCTTTTGAATCCTCGTCTCGGCTCCGTGTCCCTTTGGGTTGTTGCTTGGACACGTTTGACCTCTTGAAGTCCAGTTCAGGGTCATTTGGTTTATCTCCTTCCTCCGTCACACCAGGTTTCTCGGATTTGTCATGAATCCTCATCACTTCGGCTGATTTCGCTTCCCTTCTCAGTCCATTATTCATGTTCTCAGTTTCTTCCCGTTTGACCTCTCCCTCCCCTCCTGTCTGGTCAGCCTCTGTGTTGCTGTGCAGTTTCCCCGAGCTCTGCTCTTCTAAACACATTTTGCTCACTACGACTTCTTCATTCTTGTCCTCTCCCGTGTGCTCCTCTTCCTCTCTCAGAGCCAACTCTGCACTGGAGCCCGGAGCGATTTCAGCGCCTTTTCCAGCGACACCCTCAGTTATGTCTCCTTCTTCGGTGATGACGAGCGGACACGGCAGCCCCTCTTCGGCCATTTCAGCTTTGGTCACGGTGAAGTCTTTTAATCTCCCTGTCAAACGCTGGCAAGTAAAACACAAAGAAACAGAGGTTGGGGTCAAATAATTGGGGTCAAAGACTCACTGTAAATCCGTCTGAGAAAAATAAATCAACAAATCACTAAATATAACAACACTGAAGTGACTTTACATGACCGTAGCTTTGGAGAAGCTGTGCCTTTGTCTTGCAAGGAAATTCACAAGAAACGAGTTTGGCAGGTTCCAGCTTGTTGACTACTTGTGTTTTAGCCGAAAATCCGACCTCAAGTAGTATATTCCTGTTACCTGTGTCAACAACAGTGTGTGAGACAATGTGACCGGAGACTTCCAGTCACTGACCGAGGATTTCTGTATATTTTTACCAAGCATTTCACTCTAAATCTTGTTGACACTTGTATTCCCACATTCTTTTGCCCCCAAAAGGTTTGTGAACCAACACAGCCAGGATTCTGTAAGTTCATTCCTACCTGTTTTTTGAAAAATGTGTCCGTTCAAAGCATCATCTCTTGAAGTCACAACAGACAGAGCACAGCATTGTTGACCTGAGCCGTGCCAAAGTCTGTTTGAAGAAGAGAGTATGAAGCGTTTCACACGCCGACGTGACAAGCTCTCGCCCTGTGTGTCTGCTCTTTCCACCTTCACTCTGTCGACTCCTCTCTTCCTGTTCCTCTTACCAAAGCCCACCCCTATTTGGCCCCCTGGCAAGTCATGCTAATGTGAATTATCCCCACTAAAAGCAGAACAAATCTCCTCTGTGTGTTTGAATAGCCTACGTACGGTACAGAGCAACGTTTGTTTAAATCATTTGAGATGACGTTAAAGCTGTGAGAGCAGCTTTGAGCAGTTGCTGCTTTTTTTTTCTTTTTTTTTTTTACTGCTGCTCACTTGATTATGTCAGACCTGAGTGGAACGTGTTGAAACAGGCGCACAGTTTTCTGATGGGGTTGTGGTTTTGGCTCACATCCTGTTGACTTGTAGCTAAAAGGAGAAGTTGACTCAAACCAGTTAGAGAAGCTGCCGAAGTGAGATTATCACTTTAAACCTGAGAAATTAATTTAAGGCAGGTGCTAGTTTCCACCATAGACTGTTTATGGTTTCAACATGAGGATCTGTGGACGTGCTTGTGCCCAGAGGACATGATCCCTGTTATAGATGGATGGATAGATAGATAGATAGATAGATAGATAGATAGATAGATAGATAGATAGATAGATAGATAGATAGATAGATAGATAGATAGATAGATAGATAGATAGATAGATAGATAGATAGATAGATAGATAGATATACAGACGCATAGATAGATAGATAGATAGATAGATAGATAGATAGACAGACAGACAGACAGACAGACAGACAGACAGACAGACAGACAGACAGACAGACAGACAGACAGACAGACAGACAGACAGACAGACAGACAGACAGACAGACAGACAGACAGACAGACAGACAGACAGACAGACAGACAGACAGACAGACAGACAGACAGATAGATAGATAGATAGATAGATAGATAGATAGATAGATAGATAGATAGATAGATAGATAGATAGATAAACAGATAGATAGATAGATAGATAGATAGATAGATAGATAGATAGATAGATAGATAGATAGATAGATAGATAGATAGATAGATAGATAGATATACAGACGCATAGATAGATAGATAGATAGATAGATAGATAGATAGATAGATAGATAGATAGATAGATAGATAGATAGATAGATATACAGACAGACAGACAGACAGACAGACAGACAGACAGACAGACAGACAGACAGACAGACAGACAGACAGACAGACAGACAGAAAGACAGATAGATAGATAGATAGATAGATAGATAGATAGATAGATAGATAGATAGATAGATAGATAGATAGATAAAGAAATAGATAGACAGACAGACAGACAGACAGACAGACAGACAGACAGCTAGATAGATAGATAGATAGATAGATAGATAGATAGATAGATAGATAGATAGATAGATAGATAGATAGATAGATAGATAGATAGATAGATAGATAGATAGATAGATAGATAGATAGACAGATATAGGTCAAGGATAAGTTAACTGCAGTGAGATGAATGCCCAGCTACAAGAACTGCTAATGGAGATATTGACACAAATATTTAAGTATAAGGTGATGAAAGACAAATATAAATACTTATTTAAAAAATAAATAACCTACTCACAAAAACATACACATGCACTCTCTGTTCTGTTGTTGTTGTTGTTTACCTTCTCCTCTGCTGTCCCACACACGCTCGCTCCTCCACCCGCTGCAGTGAGCTCGCCAGCCTGTACCTGTTCCTCCGGTCCATCGCTAGGGGACCGGCCCTGTGAGATGTCTGTGGTCGTGGTGTGTGTCTGTGATCCCGGTGTGTGAGCAGCAGTCGTCGCCACTGTGCGTCGCTGAAGATGTTGCAGCAGCAGCAGCCTCTGACGGGCAGCGGGCCCTCCAGCGGCCGGGGACTCGGGTTGAGCGGCCACCCCGTGATGCACGCTCTCAACTCGGCCCACCCGGCGGCCCGGCGCCGGTCCGACGGAGGGGACGCGGGCCTCGAGGGCTCGGAGAACGGACACCCGGAGTCCCGCAGAGACATCGGGGACATACTGCAGCAGATCATGACGATCACAGACCAGAGTCTGGACGAGGCCCAAGCGAAGTTAGTGACAACTTGTGTTTTTCCAACTTGTTTCCGCTGCTTTGTCGAAGGCAAAGTTTCCTGAACTTCACTCCATTGTTTGGGTTGTTTAGCATGTAGCTAGCGGTGTTAGCTCACTGTAGCTACAGAAAACAAAGTTAACATTAATGTGACCAATTCAAATAAACGTTCAGCTACGTCAACCAGCGCTTATTGTTTACACACAAACATGTTTTTCTTCTTTCAGCAGCTTTGTCTTCAAGCTAGCCATTGTTAGCCTGCTCAGCTAACTAGCTACGGCAGCTAACAGCTAGCTGCTACTAAAGCTAATGCAAACACCAAATTTACAAGTCAAAACTAACTGTTACTTATTTCCTTAATAAATGAGAATATGGACTAACTAGCTGGTTATCGTGTACATGCTGGTTTTCCAGTGAACCCAGTCGCCCTTTTGGCTCGAGGCTAGCTAACACACAAGCTAACGTGTGCTACATTAGCCATGCTAAAGCTAGCCGTTCTGTCAGTCGGTGTGTGTTTGTTGTTTGTGTCTTTAAACTCACACGTGTTTTATTGTGTCTTTCACAGGAAACACGCACTCAACTGCCACCGCATGAAACCCGCGTTATTCAGCGTGTTGTGCGAGATCAAGGAGAAAACTGGTACGTGCATGTTGTTGTTGTTGTTTGTTTTTTACATCAATGTTGACGCTGTCAGTGTCGAGCTCCTTCATCACACTGGGTCGTTAATAATAATCACATAAAGGAGTTGGACTCTGTTTGTTATTAAAGCTCATTATTGTTATTTTTCAGCCTCAGGAACAAACTGACAGGAGCATAAACATCATCATCATCATCGCACAGTTCTTATGTAAACTTGTGTTTAAAAATAGATGCCAAAGACAACAGCTGGATAAACACACACAAGCTGCCTACAGGGAAATAGAATTCATGTTACTGCTGGTTGCATGAACCAGAGTTGAACTTATAGGCGATTCCCTGCAAATGTGTATGATGGTGATCAATAAGATGCTTATGAGCAATGCTGATTATTAGTTTTCCTTACAAATCGTTGTAGTTATACATTTCATTTTCAAACTACTTTATTTTGCATGGCACAGGCAGCATTGAAATTGATATAATATTTCTGTTTTCTACGAGTGCCTCCAGGAGATGTTACAAACTTATAAACCATAAATTGGGTTTGGATCCAGAATGTGCCCCTCGAGGTGTTGGTCTATTTATATTCAAGATTCAAGATTTTTATTGTCAAATGAACAGAGATAACATGAAGTAGTCACTGTCAATGAAATGCTTGGGTCACACACTCTCTTTAAGCAATGCTCAGTAATTTCAACCCAAAAAAATTAAATAGAAATAGAAATAATATAAAATAGAAAAAAAAAGAATAAAATAGAATAACAATGAAATAGAATATCAAAAATAGAAAATAAAATATATACATAAAATATATATCTTTACAGATGATACTGATATTTGCATCCATTTATAATTCTGTTTTTAATTCATATTTTTCAGTTAGAGTAATTCGACCGGTAGGAAACACTGTGTTGCTATCTATGAAGCCCTTCATCTCATAATGGGCAAATGTTAAAATCCATCTAAAGATAGAGAGAAAGACTTGTTTTATGTTGGTGAGAAGTAAAGATTAAATCTAATGTAATAGAAACCTATGGAAGGTCATATCAGGGTAACTGGTTTTCCATCGTACTTTTAAGGCGTTACCATCAAACAGTTGCTTATCGTAATCTGTTTTATAATTAAACTGTAACAACACCTTTATTTTAACTCGGTGATTTACTGTAAAGGACAATTTAATTGTGTCCTTTTTTCTTGTTAAAAGGGAAGCTGTTCTTTAACAGTATGCATTTAAGATTAGATTCTAACAGGCTGTTTACAAAATGTGATCACGTCTACTTTCGCTTCGACAAAACTGCGACTCGCTGAGCCCAGAAACAGGATGTTCTGACGCGGGTGATATAAATAAATATGATGGCAAATAGAATAACGACCTCTCCACTTTCAAACGCGGTGCATCATTGTTTCTGTTGGCTGACGGTGCACATCCGAAGGACAAAGGTTTTCAGAATCATGGCGTAGCAGGGACACAAGAACAGCATCAGGCTTTAATATAAGAAAATGGCGTTTAGTGAATTCATTTATTTGATGGCGGGAAGTGTAATGTGTGTGACAGCAGTAACATTCCCTCTGTCAGTGTTTGGCACAACACAACCAACAAGCTGTGACATTTGTATTACTGACAGGTTTGTCAATGAGGAACAACCAGGAGGAGGATTCTCAAGATCCTCAGCTGGTGCGATTGGACAACATGTTGTTGGCTGAGGGTGTGGCCGGGCCGGAGAAAGGTGGCGGTGCCGCCGCCGCCGTGTCGGCTGCCACCAGCTCGGGAGGGATGTCGCCCGACAGCACGCTCGAGCACTCCGACTACAAAAGCAAGTTGAGCCAGATTCGCGGTATCTACCACAGTGAGCTGGAGAAGTATGAGCAGGTATCGTGTCGCAACAGGAGATGAGCACTGACATTGCCTGTGCACGCTTGCTTGTACTAGAGCTGCTCACCAGACACATAATCCCCCGGCATGTTAGTCCTAGAGTTCACAGCAGATCACTTTTCGTTGCCGGGGGAATAATACTTTTATCTTTATGCTGCTGATCATAACACACCAGACAGGTACAAGCTTCACGTCAACACCAAATCCATCCCACACATAAGCCATCATCGCTGCTGATATTCCATACTAGGGTTGCAAAATTCCGGGAATATTCAAAATTGGAAACTTTCCATTGGAATTAACGGGAATAAACTGGAAATGTTGTGGGTAATTTATACTAACTGTGTTTACCTTGTCATATACAGACATAAATATAAACATTTAGGCTGATTTGAGCCCTGAGGAAACTTTGGGCACTTGACTATATGCTTCTGCATCGTTGTGGTATTCTTAACATAGGTCTTTGCACAGTATTTGCAAATGTACACAGCCTTTCCTTCTACATTGGATGTGGTGAAATGTCTCCACACATGAGATAGTGCACGTGGCATTGTTCTGTAGATCTGTAGACGAACAGATGAACAATCCTCAATCAGCATGCTAATATATTTTCCCCAGTAATATCATCGAGTCTTACCTGACTAGTCCTGCACACTACAGCAGGCCTCAATAGCCCTGCTGTAGTGTGCAGGATGCTTGGAATTATCCCAGCAGTTATTAAGATGGAAGAATGCACAGTGGAGGGTTGAAATTCAACATGCAGCCTGTGCTGCATTCCATACATCTTTAAAATAGAGTTTTGAATGATGTTTGTATTGCTCAGCATCTAATTTGCGTAGTTTTTGTTTTTTTTCAAAATTCCCGAGCTTAACTTCCCATGGAAATATAAAATATGTTATGACATACATTTTTCCTACAACACAAAATAAATCCCCTTCCCATTAGTTAAAGACACTTGTTGAATTTACTGCACATTTAATACATAGGCAAACACACGTCTTTCCTCTGTTTTATTGAAGTGAATGCTTTTATGCTTATACTTGTTTATACTTTTTATTTGGTGTTTTTAATATTATAATATTAGAAAAGGAATATCTAGTACTGTACAACCTCACTTTTAACTGTGATCATTATAAATCTGCTTGAATCTACACCTGAAAGTCAACAAAACCTGAACATTCTAAACCTTGAAATTGAAAACTAAAATCTGTTGCATTATATTGGAAAGGTGTATAAAATAAAATGCTATGTACATGTTTATTGACCAGAAAAATTGTTGTCAGCCTTCAGAGTGTTTTATTGTGACGTGACATTTTTTTCCCTCTATAATCCAAATAATACTTCACAGCTTCACGGCCTTGCACACTTCTGTCCTTCACTGTCTGTCCTCTCGTGTCCCGCCCCCCCCCCCCCCCCCCAGGCGTGCACGGAATTCACCACCCATGTGATGAACCTGCTTAGGGAGCAGTCTCGCACGCGGCCCGTGACCCCGCGGGAGATCGAACGCATGGTGGCCATCATTCACCGCAAGTTCAGCTCCATCCAGACGCAGCTGAAGCAGAGCACCTGTGAGGCCGTCATGATCCTGAGGTCCCGCTTCCTGGATGCTAGGTGTGTGTGTTTTATTTATCTAAATAATGATATATTTCTTAATTTGACAAGTGCAGTTTCAGCAAAATAATCAGAAGTGAAATTAAATCTCTCATGCTTGTCCCCCGTTTGTGTGTCATCAGGCGCAAGAGGCGTAACTTCAGCAAACAGGCCACCGAGGTCCTGAACGAGTATTTCTACTCCCACCTGTCCAACCCTTATCCCAGCGAAGAAGCCAAAGAGGAACTCGCCAAAAACTGCTCAATCACCATCTCTCAGGTAAATCACGGAGCCGTCTGTACGTGTAGGAACAAGCAGTCGTGGGTTATGAGTGTGTAATGGAGTTTGAACAATCAGTATCTGTACTAGAACTTGTCTCAAAGACGAAGCATTTACATTTCCAGGGTAACTCGAGGTTTAGAGTAATTACCAGCTTTTAATTTGCCTCTCAGTGTTATCTTCCAACATAAGAGCGTATACTGAATATTGTCTTCTTTTTTTTTTTGTCAGGTCTGCAACTGGTTTGGCAATAAGAGAATCCGCTACAAGAAGAACATTGGCAAGTTCCAAGAGGAGGCCAACCTCTACGCCATGAAGACGGCCTTGGTGGTCAGACCGGGCGACGACTCCCCGCACACTCCCAACTCTACAGGTATGACACCCAAATGAAAGCTGGGACTCGAGAAGCCTTTTGCCTCGAGGCAGTGGAAAATGGTGTTAGCTCCACTCTTCCGTGACTCAGTGAGTCTCCACCCTGGCTTTGTTAGTGCTCACAATGAGCTGCCCTTGTGAACTCGGGTTTGAGACTGAGGTAACTGCCGGTCACGAAGCCGTCAGACAATGAAATAGAGCATCTGAAAAAGAGCCTATTTGCAGCTAAAATATTCATCTGAACTTTTCAAGTGTTTTTCAAACAAGTCTGCTGCTTTTGTTATTGCAGTTTTTTCTTTCTAAACTTTTCATTCTCCACATTTTCAAGTGAATAAAGCTGCGTTCAGACCTGAACTCATGAACTCCAGACACTCTCCTGAAATGATCCAGACACAAATGACTCAGTTGCTGTGGACATTGTTAAATAGTTTAATGTCTGTTCAATGTCGAGTGAGCCCATGTGTGAGTACAGCAGGGACATGTCTGGACGATTCACAGGTAGCGAGTGGACGTGTTGATGACGTTTCTAACACGCTGCCTTTTCCCTCAGGATCTGGATCCTTCTCTCTGTCGGGGTCAGCTGACCTTTTCCTCGGGGCTCCACCGGTGAATGGAGAGCAGTCCGCCTACCAACTGGGAGCGCAGGTAAATTTATACTCAACTTAGAAACGAGCTTCATACAGCTCAGTTTGTCAAAGCCGTCATTATCAATACACTGTAATGGAGTCGTCATCAGAGCCCGTCAGCTTTCTGTGTGTCTCAATGTGTTTCAGTAGTTTAAGGAAACTCAAGACATCCACAAATTTACAACAAGGTGATTTAAAGCTAACTTGTAAATCCCAAAACAACAAGATTTCAATTTTCGTAACACAAAGATAAAGATTTTACCTTTTTCCAATCAAAACCTTATACAAAGTGATGGTGTCCACTGCATTACCTCGAAGTGTAACACAACTTTCACAAGTTCTTAGATGAGTCTTTTAGATTTAGATTCATACATAAACTGACCCTGAGAGCTGCCCAGAAAAAAGGGAAATTAATCAAACATTTTGAGGTTGTAGAGAAACATGGGCAGTGACGTATTAAGAAGCTTATCTTATGTGCTGATTAATAACAAAATAATGTTGAGGAAAGTACAGATTTAAGTCGGGGTATCGTTCCTTTTTGTTTATTTGTTTCCTCTTTCCTTTTCTCTCGTTGCTCAGGCCAATGGGAACTGGCCGGGTCGGAACTCGCCCCCTGGTGGCACCTCGCCCCACAGCGACCACTCGGAGAACTCTGACTGATGGCCCCGCCCACTGGCACAGAATGACAGCGACGGAAAGATTGACGATGGAAAAAGACAGAAAGAATGATATCACACTTCCCACTTGGCTGCAGTTGTTTTGTATGTGTGGTTGGTTTGATTATTATTGTATATGTTCGTTGTTTCTTTTTCTAACTGCTCAGTGGAGGGGGAAGGGGGGGGGTCATTATTATGTTTGTATGATTAGCAGAGTGCACGGATGGTAGAGTGAAAATGTGTGTGTGTGTGTGTTGTGTGCATGCAAGTGTGGTTTTATTATGGGGGTTGTAAGGTTTCTTTTCCACTACTTTTGACATGTTACTGAGGTGTTGGTGGTTGGGATGGGGGGGGGGGACACACATCACCGTTGTTTTTAACACACTATATATCGTTATTATTAATATTATTGCTGTTTTATTGTTCGTGCTACAACTGTTTTCATTTTAACAGCTCAGAAAAAGAGCGAATGCATTTAGCGAATGAGGGGGCAATAGAGAAAAATCCAAAGATTTTGTGCGTTTGTTTCTCTGTTCTGTTTTTTGTGTTTCTACCGGACTTACGTGTCCCTGTAAAATGAACGAGGTGAGTTTGAGTCCATATCAGTGGTTTGAATGAGTATATCAATAGTGCTGTTCTTTGTTTCTGTACAGTGAAACACCTGTATTCTCTCTACCTCTTTTACAATAAAGACTCTGTATTCACATCCAGCTGGTGAGTGGGGGGGGGTTCTGGGTTTGAGACTCCAAACTTTTAATGTTTTAACTGTGTTTAGACGTCAGGTCGTTTAATCACCTTCACCAGGGAGGTTGTTATTTCTTTGCTGTTTCTCTGTCACCAAGATGAATCGATTTTGTTTGAGGAAAAAACCTTGTATAGTTAAATAATAACGGTTAGACCTTGATGGAGGTTTGTGAGACTGGTAAATGGAATTTAATTCATAGTTATTTCATTAAATCACAAAATGATCAACAATACATCTTAGTTGTATAGTTTTAATTCTTACAAATGCTGAAAAGCACTGTTGATTTTTAAGATAATGATTCCCAGAGTAGAACAAAACATCTCACTTCATGATTTTAAATATAAAATACACAGGAAATTGCAATAGAAAATGTTTGTGTGTAAGTCAAAGCAATAAGAACATCAAAATACAAATTTCACAGGCAGAACTTTTACATTGAAAAGTTCTCTTTTTTGAGTATAAGTTAGAAAACGTGAGACCATTATAATGACCAGGATATTTCACAAACCTAAAGTGATTCAAACGCCTGTATTTACATGTATAATATTTTATTAAAACACACACAAACTTGCAGTAGCATAATGCATAAAACCATAAACAAATTTCAATTGACCAGATAAAAACCAACTCCTCCATTTGTTTGTGTTTCATTGCCATAAAGTACATGATGGATCTGTTTCACGCAGTAAAATGAAGGTACGTCTTCAGCCAGACTGTTAAACCGATATATATAGATAGATAGATAGATAGATTACTTTATTCATCCCCGAAGGGAAATTAAGTCGTCATAGCAGCCGGTATATTTGAATATAATAAAATACAATACAATAGAATAAAATAAAAAATATTGAGGTAGAAAGAATAAAAAACAGAACCACAAGATAAAATAAAATAGGCAGATAAAGTGCAGTGGCAAGATGATGTTAATAGTACTGATGATATGATGGTAATGTTATTGTTAGACAGTATATAAAAACAGTACAGTATATATAGTATATAATATAACATAATATACATTTATATATGATAGTAATTATACCAATATAAAAGCAGTATATAGTAATAATGGCAGCAACAGTATATATAATAATAATAGTAATAGTGATATAATAATAGTAATTATAACATGTACATATGTATAAATATGTGTATATAGACTTATGTTTTCAAATAATATATAGAGAGTATGATATAATATATGATATATAGTAGAGGTATGAATATAAGTATTTGACTATACAATAGGTAATATAATATACTATGAGTGTAAGAATATGTAGACAGAGTGTGCAAAAGACAATATTATTGTATCAAATGATATATAATATCAATATGGTTTATATGAACACATATCACATATGATGTGAAGTAAGTGTATACGGAGCGGAGTGTTGTACAGGGGACACAGTGCAAGGAGACAGGTTTATTTAGTGCAGTTCTATAAGGTTTTACAGCGTCTGGAGTTAAGAGCCCACGGTGGGATTACAACCACGGGCCCCTGATTTAATATCGTTAAAGGCTTTTTAATTAATTTAATTAATGAGAAGCAGTGACGGACCCCCGAGGCTCCTCCTCTCTGGGATCCACTGGTTGAATCAAAGTTGCCACTCGTGTTTTTCCCACGGTCTTTCCAGGAAACATCAAAGACTCCTCACGAGCAAATGTGGAACATGTGGACCCAAATGGCACGCGTGGCGAGGTGTGAACCCCCCCCCCCCAACCCCCCAACCCCCCCCTGCGGACTGAGAGACATGTGCAGAGGCGTCAAGCGTGCACGGATGGCGAGGTGTCTGCACAAAGGCGATTTCAATGGAGAAGAGAGAACCCCAAAAAATAAGGAAAGACACATTAAAAAAAGAAAACGTTTAAATGTGCAGTTGGCAAACGTCTGATTAGAGCAGAGATATGATTTCTCATGTTGGTCACACTGTTGCTGTCATTATTACTACATACTGCTATTATATTAGTATAATTACTATCATATAAAAAATATATATTATGTTATATTAAATACTATATATACTGTATTATTTTTATATACTGTCTAACAATAACATTACCATCATATCATCAGTACTATTACCATCATCTTGCCACTGCACCTTATCTACCTATTTATCTTGTGTTTCTTTTTTTTAAAATTCTTTCTACCTCAATATTCTTCGGGGATGAATAAAGTACTCTATCTATCTATCTATCTATCACATCCGGTTGGCTGTGGGTTTGACCCTGGAGGACGTGAGCCACATGTTTCGGTGCATTAACCAAACAGCAGCACAGATGGACCGAGGTGTGAACTCATGCAGAATTGGTCTCAAATGGTTTACGAGGCACAAACGTTCACGTGTGCTCTTAATGGTCCAATCTTACATTTGGCAACTGAGAATATTTTGGAATAACCTGTAAAATGTGCCCAAATCGCCATAACTGTGCACAAAACGAAATGGAATAACAGCAGGACATATCTACGAAAATGTATTTAATTAACTTTCCATGTTCATATTTTTTAAGCAGCGACACAATTGGCATAACTCTTCCATGAAGAGAAATAAATGACAAAATAACTCATAAGTATATTCCATTTAGAAACTTATTTTAGGTTGAAAAGTTTCTCCCAGTTGGATCAGAGAGAGCTGAGGTTAATAGTTAATCTGAGTTACTTCACTAACCTCCTCTGATTTTATCCAAAAGAAGGTAACACAAGGTTTTTAATGCATATAATTATTACAATACAATATTTAATTTTCATTTTTTGTGAAACTTTAGTACAAGCTGATTTGTTTTTAATAATAAGATCGATTCTTCATTTCAGTAAATCGCAGGATGAATTAATTGAATTTAATCTAAAATGGTCTAATGGGTTTATTGAGTGGGAGGTGGGTGGGAGAGTGGGAGTGGATTGTAAAAACCTGGGTGTTTAGAGAAGGAGGAGTCTGAAGGACTGACTGGGAGAAGATAAAAGAGGCCCTCAGGGACCTGAGCATTATTTACTGATCATCTGCAGACTGAGAAGAATCCTCTGTGACTCCTGCATGAGGACAGACATTGAACCAACAGCCACGATGAAGATGTTACAGGGAACCGAGGAGACCACAACAGACAGAAAGGTAAATAAAAGACTCCGCTGCTGCTTTTATTTATATATGTTATATGTTATAGTTAAAAGTAGAACTTCATTGAATACCTTGTCACCCTGACCATGTTGGTTCTTTCTTTTCTAGTTCCTCAAATCCCAGATGGAGAAACGTCGAAGGGAGAGAATGAATTGCAGTCTGGAGCATCTGAGGACCTTGTTGCTGCAGGAGCCACCACAACTGGTAAAGAGAAAACCTTAATGCAATTAGATTTATCTGGTTTTAAGAGTTTAAGAGAAGAATTATGTTTTAATACAATGCAAAAAGAGATATTTCATCAAAAGATGGTAATAATAGTTTGTATTTGGTTTAGATCAAATGTATTTATCTGTATTTTAAAGACAGCTGATCATTCCAGGCCTGGGACTGCAGCCGGCAAACTCCATTAACTCAATCTAATGTTTTCTTTCAGACTGCGGCTCAGCAAAAACTGGAGAAAGCTGAGATACTCGAGCACACGGTCCTCCTTCTCCAGAGCAGCATAATGGGAGCCGGAGGAGGAGGAGGTCAGAGACAATCCTTCCAAGACGGCTTCTCCTCCTGCCTGCAGAGAGCGGCTCAGTTCCTGGGGCCTCGGGGGAAAGGCCTGCGGCTCGGAGCGTCGCTGGACGCACGTTTTGCCGCTCGCTTCACCTCTTCAGACTCTGACCCCACTGGCGTCCCGCTGAGAACCGAGGCCCGATCCTGCTCCAGCTCGCTCACACAGACCAGGTCCATTCTCCGGATGCTCAGACAGAAGTCGAAGCTCAGGCTGCAAACACAGACCCTTGGTTCGAACCGTTCTGTTCATCCATACCAACGTCCAGAGCAGCTCGGGTCTCCCAGAGTTCCTCGAGTTCCTCAGACACAAAGTCCACTTGAGGTCAGAGAGTCGAGTCGAGGAGGCAAACAGAGCTTGAGCCTGAGCTTCCCACTCAGCCAGAGCTTGTGGAGGCCCTGGCCCTGATCACCAGGCAGTGGACTCTCTGCAACTCAATTTTTAAAGGACTGATTGTTGATATGATTCATATTCGCAGGTGTCAAGAATATCTGCTCTTTGATAACTTTGATAAGATTGTTGCACCCACGGCCTGTAAATAATGCAATCATCTTAGGTGAAAATTGGTGATAGGGTTCACTCACTGCTTCTGAATGAGCTCAGTCAGTGGAGCAGCTTTGATGTGTTCAGCTGACAGGCACACAGGGACTCAGCCGGGCCAAGCCGAGCTGAGCCGAGCCGAGCCAGGCCGAGCCGGGCCGAGATGTCCAGCTGGGACTGTTGCTGTGCCGAGCAGCGAGTTCAGAGGTGAGTAAAACAAAGCAGAAGCCTCCTCCCTCATATTCTGCACAAAAAAAACACACCTCTGCTTCACCTGCAATCCTGATTGAAGACGTGGATAATGACTGAGTGTCCATCTATCACATTTCCAGGTGTGTCACCTCGGGGGTTCGATGCCGGGAGGACGCTCACATTCACCCGTCTGCTGACATGAGAGACGTCCGGGGCTCCGAGTTCCCACACGACGTCTATTCTCTTTAAATATTTATCTTGTCTATTTTGCACATTAATTTATTCAGTATGTCTCCCTGTGGTGAGCGGTATTCTGTTTTTTATATAATAAAAACATTTCTTACAAAATTGAACTGCTTGGTGTGTCTGGTTCTTTACAACATGAGAGTCTGCCTCTGACAGCTCTTTTTAGTTTGGGCCTGAGGCCTGAGGGGGGGGGGCTCGGCGTCCTGCGGAGCGACATCCCTTCAGGTGTGAAGTCTGGCCGGGAGGTGAAGGAGTTGCAGTAGCAGCTTCTGGCTTCAAAGACATCAGAGGATAGGCCTGTTCACACATGATTCCCTCAGTTTGGAAGCCTTTTAGAATAAAACAAAAATATATAATATAGCCCAGAGCAGCATGTGTGGAAGATTCAACTCTAGAAATGTTGAATACTAAACAGCTTTAAACCTGAATTTCACCCTGTGCTCAGTTTCTGTTCACCTCTATGCACTTTAAGAGGCCTCACCTCAGTGATAATCTTTATTTTCTTAAATATTCTGTTATTATATGCAATTCTCAGATGTTTTTCATATTTTATGTATATTTCATTGCTTTTCTAAAAAGGGAGTTGGCTTCTTTTTTCTTCCTTTATACGAACCATCTGACCTCGAAGCAGCTCAAGCCTCTGTTTTCATTGGCATTAGTATAAATTCTCTCAGACACTTCGGCCTCCAGCTGCTTGACAAAGGGCGTCAGGCGTCAGATCCCCGGAAACCAAACGTGTCTTCACACCTCCTGTGGCCCTTTGAAGCTCCTGGTGCTTCGTGTCGTGTCTGCAGAGCTCACGTCTCCTGACACTCCAGTTTATTTTACACATTTTATTATTGGCTTTGATAAGATTATTTTCCAAATTTCCAAATTTGTCCAGAAAGCCTGTAAAAGCCATTTACGCATTTTTGTTAACCCACGTTATGGTTTTGAATGTCTTCTGTTGCTGTACAATGTTTATCCACTGGATGGCACTAGCCAAAGGGAATCACATTTAATATAGGTAGCCAGGTAGTGTTGGGAAAGTAAAGTTTACCTGTAAGTTATTGTCGATTGTGGCTGATTGAGGACAAAATGTCAAGAATCAAACTCGACGGTAACGTGTGGACAACCACAGTCGATGCCAGGAGGCAAAATATCTGCTGGCACACAACAAATTAACCGCAACAGAGCAACATGGTGAATACATGTTGTTGTCAAACTTATTTACTGACACGAGTTTGGCTGAAATTACACTTCTGCGTAAATCTACATCGTGGGAGACATTAAAGAAACAACAGCTCCTCTTTATTTTAATCGTGCTCAGTGGTGTCAGTGAGGTGAAGCCTGGGAGACGGTTCTCTGGCTCGTTCTCATGGGAACAGGACCGTGAAACTCCATTTGCACTTTTATTATCTGTTAGAATTAGTACATAATGAAAAGAAGCGTGTGTGTGGCTGAGGTGGGAGGGGTGGGGGGCAAAGACACATGGCACACCCTTGTCACACGAATGCAAATTACGCACCAAACTTTACGCGTCGCTTGCTTCTCTTACGCACAGAAACAGGGGTCGTGTGTGTCGAGCTCGTTCAGATTGTGTCTCTACAAACCTCAGATTCACGGTTTCATGTTAACGTTTCCCAAGAAAACTTTCAGCTTTACGACCCCATCGCTCTGTGTTGGTTTAAAATCAAGTCGCCAAAGCACAGGCACGAAGGAAACGTTGGTTTTACGCATCGTGTTTATCCAACAGGTCCGTGAAGAAGGCTCCTCTCACTTGTGCTTGTTTGCTGATATTTAAAGTTGTTGTCTTCTTCTGAGATATTTGTGTAAAGTCTTTATTAGAGATAGAGACTATACTTCCCCCCTCCACCCTGGCTTGGACTGCCACACCCCCTCCTCCAACCACTGAACATTTGAACATTCGTACATTGCACTGACTGTCACTTTGTTTTTTTATACTGTATTATCCTGCCTATAGTGCATTCATATTTATATATATTTATATTTTTTAGCCTGCTCATAGTGTATCCATCGTCCTTATATCCTACAATTCCTGTTAATACTGTTATATTCCATATATATTTCTACTGTACAGATCCTATTTATTACATTTTCACTTTAATATGCACAATACTCTGCCTTTTTTTTTGCACTTCTGGTTAGACGCTAAACTGCGTTTCGTTGCATATGTACTTGTGCAATGACAATAAAGTTGAATCTAATCTAATATAAAGTCTTTATTAAATCAAGCCTGTGCCAGAGTTATTGTGCATCAGGATCTCTCCATTCATTCACCAGCAGGGTACAAACGTGCATCTTAACCCAGTGTCTCATTAAACTGAGTCTATTAACAGGACGACTTGTTGTAAATTTGATTAAAGAACCTTATATCGGAGTGTTTAGTGTGTGTGTGTGTGTGTGTGGGGGGGGGGGGGTTCGCTTTTGTGAATCCGGCGCGCGTCAAGGTGTGAAGTGGTCGCGTGCTGCTGGAGCTGCAGCGCGTGCCTGGAGGAGATCCGGGGAATTTGAATTTCAAGGTGTAAAAAGTCACATGATGCAGAGAGACGCTCGCCTCCTGAGAGGAGACGTGTGAAAAGACAGCAGCAGCTATCTGAACTCTCTGAAGAGAAATAGAAACTCCAAACAGTCAATGGTGATCATGTAACCTGAGCGCACAAAATGTGGTTTCCAATATAATATTAGCTTTTTACTGATTTAAGATTCATCATCTGTAAACACGGTTCTAAAACACGACACACTATTAAGATTAAAACAAGTTCCAAACCATTTGGCTTGTGAGCACCTCTGTCATGGTCCAGATCTCAGGTGCTTGGACACAAAGGGACAATTATCCACACAATTCAATACAGAATAATAAACAAATTCTCCTTTTAGCTACAGATATTATAATGTATCACTCACTCGTACCACTTCTCAACATTGATACTTTATTTAGCTGATAATACTTCTATACTTTTACCTATTTGTAAATGCTCATTATTGTTATCATCGTTACGTTTACTCAGAAGTATATAAATATATCTTCCCACGTTATGTGCAACCCTCACCTTGTGTTTCTCAGCCCAGTGTTTGTGTGCGGAGCTGCGGTGGCAGGTTAGTGAAAACAATAACATAGAACGTTTCCAAACGGATAGGCAATAAATGCATGGATATTTTAGCGGCTGCACATTTGCCATGTGACGCAGCGACAAACGTTGGATGACGTGTGACGGTGGGACACGGGTCTCCGGCTCGTTCCCATCACCGGGACGTGGAGCAGGAGGCTTGGTCCTCACTTTTATTACCTGTTAAAACCGATACTTCGTTTACAAATGAAGTGCTTGGGCGAGAGGTGGCTCTCGGGTTCCCACAGGCACACTTCAGATATGCACACTCGTACACGCAGTGACAAGAGTCGAACATGGGTATTATTTGGGTTTTGATAATATGATTAGACGCTTATAGCCCCGAAAAGGATCGACTTTACGCGCACCATGTTTGTATCTTAAAAGAAATAACTCATGTTTTGTTAGGCTGCTTGAAATGAGCTTCACCAAGATACCATTCGGTAGAGAATCTGAGAACAGCTCAAGTTAATTCAATTTCGTTTTAAAGGGTGAGACACAGATATTTGCACCAAAATCAGCTGTGAAGTGAAACGTGTGAGTGGTTCCTCCAGCTCTCTCCCATGGGAAAATCGAGCAGCGAGCTCTATTCACACTTTATTACCTGTTAGAATCGATACATCGTAACAAAGAGTGTTTGGAGCAGAGGTGGATGCTAGGATCCCACGCGTTGGCTTCTCCAAAGCGATGCCAAGCAGCCATTTGGCTTCAATATCACAATGGCACAGACGCGCGTAAAGGGGCTTTTACGCACGGCACATATTGGGGATATTCAGTGGATTTTTGCAGATACTTTCCCTATGAAGAAATACTTTTTAATTAAATTATCAATCAACTGAATTCCACTATTGGAATTTCTACGTGCTTGAGTTTTAATTCACAACCAAACAGAAAACACTTAACAAAAAGTTAGAATGGAATTAATGATTTTACGCACGCCACCACATTTTCCTTCTTGTGGATTTTAACAGCTCCTATACCTGCCCCAGTCTAAAGTGAATCACTAAACTAGATCTTATTCAACAAGTGTTTGTTTCCACTTTATTCGTCTGCTCCAGAATCCTTGTTTACATCACAAAACGATGCCAAGCAGCCATTTGGCTTAAATATCACAATGGCACAGACGCGCGTAAAGGGGCTTTTACGCACGGCACATATTGGGGATATTCAATGGATTTTTGTAGATACCTTCCCTATGAAGGAAAACCTTTTAATGAAATTATCAATCAACTGAATTCCACAGTTGGTTTCTACGTGCTTGTGTTTTAATTCACAACCAAACAGAACACACTTAAATCAAAGTTCAGCGTGGAATTAATGATTTTACGCACGCCACCACATTTTCCTTCTTGAAGATTTTAACAGCTCTTATATCTGCCCCAGTCTGCAGTGAATCACTAAACTACATCTTATTCAACAAATGTTTTTTTCCACTTGAATCGTCTGCTCCAGATTCCTTGTTTAAATCACAATCGACCCGAGGCCACCAGCTGACACCCCGACACACTTCTCCACGTCCATAATAATGACGCGAGTCTCTCCCACAGTCATGTGTCTGAGCCTCCCGCTGTTTGTGGCGGATGTGCTCGTGTGAATAATCAGTGTCACACGAGCCGACGACCCCTCTGACGGGCGCGTGCCGGGTGGGCAGCTGCGCGTGGCTGCGGATCAGTGGAGGGTCCTCATCAGAATCAGAATCAGAAGTATTTTATTGCCAAGTACGTTCACACATACAAGGAATTTGCTCTGGTTATTGGTGCAAACAATGAACATATATTTACTCACTGTTTACTACTTATTTACTCACATTTTTACCAATATTTATACAAAGTAACATTCATTTTGATATAAACATTTCTGAATAAAAATATATAAAAGATAAAAGATATAAAAAGTGAAGTAAAAATGATCCAAGTTTCATTCATCCTCAAGTCTCTGCCAAATAAGTGTTGATACAGACAATTTAGGTCAAAACATTTGAAGGAAGGAAGGAAAATATATGAAATTGTGATGTTTTACATTCTTGATTTCATTGCAAAGTTATAATTCACAATATGATTTGGCTCATTTTTCATATTTCTCACTGGTGGATTCATGACCAACTGAAGACAACAGCAAACTACATGACAAGCAGAAACTCAACAGAAAACTGGGTCTCATGCAACACTATACTAAAGTTTTACAGACTTTCACAGCAGTAAAATTAAGTTTATTGATGAAGGGGGGGTGAAGTGAAGTGAAGTGTGGGACCAGGCTGGTGGGAGGAGCCTGGAGCCACGCCCACCTACTGCTTAAAGCCCCAAGCCAGGAGCTCAGAGTTTCATTCGACTCTTGTCTGTCAAACAGATCCAGCTGCTGAGAACCGCTGGAAAGCTCCTGGACTAGAATCATGAAACTGCATCAACAACCAGAGGAGGCGAAGGCCAACAAGAAGGTACTTGTATGATTTATTTCTTCATGTAACTTTTTTAAACACTTATCTTATTGTCTCACTTGAGATAAACGAACGACAACTTCACTTCACAGACTCGTTTAATTAATGTTATCTCCTTCCTGTTTCCCGCAGAGTCTCAAGCCTCAGGTGGAGAGACGCAGGAGAGAGAGAATGAACCGGAGCATGGAGATCCTGAAGGCTCTGCTGCTTCAGAAACAGGTAAAATCCTCATTTCAACTGGTCCATCCTTCAAAATAAGACGCGTTTTTTTCCTGTAAACTGTGATAAATGTGTATTGACTGATTGTTTGTGTCCTTCAGGAGGAGACTCAACGCAGAGTGGAGAAAGCTGAGATCCTGGAGCGCACGGTCCTCTTCCTGCAGAGCAACAATAGAGGAGGAGACAGGCTGGGATGTGGTGGAGGTGATGGAGGTCAGAGACACTCCTTCCAGGACGGTGTCTCCTCCTGTCTGCAGAGGGCAGCTCACTTCCTGGGGCCTCAGGGGAAAGGCCTGTGGCTGGACGCGACCTTCTCTGCTCGCTTCGCCCGTTCGGACCCTGAACCCACCGAGGTCCGGTCCCCCAGCAGCTCCAGCAGCTCCAGCAGCTCCACCAGCCCTCTGCTCCTCAGGAAGTCGTCCGTCTCCACTCTCCGGATGCTCATAAACAGGTCCAGACTGTGCAGACCCGCTTTGAATGTGGCTCAGACCCGAGGGGAATCACATCGGTCTCCCTCAGCCCCCCCACAGAGTCGAGCCACCAAGCAGAGCCCGTCTCAGAGCCACCAGGCCGGCCAGGCTCTGTGGAGACCGTGGCCCTGAACTTCTCCTGCTATGACTCTTACATGCTGATGAACGCGTGTCCTCCATTCGTCTTTCTTACAAAGACACGTCCAGTGCAATGTATCTCTCCCGGGCTCCTGCTGCTGCTCGCTGTAACCTCTGATGAATCTGTAAATATTGTAAATTGATTATTATGACCCTTCATCAAGTGCTGCTATTTACTGCCTGTGCAGACCCACTCGTCATTCATGTGTAATGTATACAATATCGTCGCACCTTATTTTAATTTATTTGTCACTGTTAAATAAACCAAAAATGAAAAATCACCACTGATGCATATTGTGTTCTTTGATCTTTGGCACGTGTCTGGAGGAGGTGATGCCACGCGTGAGGATGAGCGGCACCATGCGGGGACATTTCACACACTTTGGTTTCAGCTATAATTTCCATTTTGTTACTGAGGAAAAACTATTAAATACATTCAGGTGGTCAAACTCAACACATATTTAAACGGAAGCTTCATGCAATTTGAACTAGAGCTGAATCCGTGCGTAAAAGGTCTCATTCCCGTGCGTAGTGGCACTTTTTCCTGTATTAAAATCGACAATGAGTGAATATTCTTCAATCCATTTAAATTGAGATTAACTTGAGAATAAATAATCACTGTAATGAACAAAGTCGCTGTTTCCTGGGGGAAGAATGTGGCCTTTTTGGCAACGTGCGTAAAACCTGTGGGAAGCGCTCAGATCTTCGTGCCACAGAACTTCAGTCTCACCTCAGTCTCATGTGAACACGCGTGGGAACGGCGGGAGTGTGTGTTCCCTGTGTGTCTGTCCTCACTGGTGTATCAGCTTTAACACGTAATAAAGTTGTAAATGCGGCGTCATTTCCCCTTTTCCCACGAGAACGAGCTGCAGACCCCCACCCACCCGTCCACCCCACTTCCCCCACGTCCCTCCACACACACTGTAATCATCTGCAAGACCGATTTGGTTCAGGGAATGTATTCATTTATTATTCATCATCAATCCTATGTGGAAAAGCTGGAAACGATATTTATTTACCTCAGTTGTTTTTAATCTAAAGGGTCAAAATGAATTTAGTGTGATCAGCTTCATTTCTTGAAAGCGAAGGATCGGAGCGTTTTTTTTTGCTCCTTAAGTAGAAAACACCTTTTTTTCTTTGAGGAGAAGAACATTTGTTTCAAGGCGTTAAACTGTGAATCCAGCGGAACCCTTTGATCCACAGTGGCACGTGCGAGTGTGTGTGTGTGTGTGTGTCTGTGTGTGTGGGGGGGGGGGGGGTTAGGCACACGCCACCGTGGATCAAAGGTCTGCATGAAGCTGTGATCAATGACTGTGATTTACAGCTCAATGAATCCTCTGGCGTGGAAGTTGTCCTATAGAGCAAGAGACTATGCAATATATATATATGTATATGTATTGCCTAGTACATTTACTGTATGACTTTATATACATATATACACTTATTAAAGTACATATTTCTATTAATAAAATCTTCTAACTTTCTAAAATGCTGCGTTAGGTGTCAAACTAGGAGACTTTAAATTTAAACTCTGGTAGTAATATCTGAATTTTGTATGAAATGTGGATAAAATATATACAAATAGGATAAAAAACAAGAAAAGAATATTTCATTTTGACATGGCTGTGAACATATACTCACTGTCATAGTGGGAAAGTGGCTGTGGTGTCAATGAGCTTGAAAATGAAATAAAAAATCTACGAATGAAAAGTCATTTTATTTTATTGCATCAACAGGATTCTGACGTCTTTGTGCAACACATGAACACTTTAAATATTTCTGCAATAATCAGAATACAACCTGTCACACATTAACACAATGTGAATACACTGGAGTGAAGCTTCAGACTGACGGGTTGTTGTGTCACAGAAACTTTACATTTAACAATATTCTTCGCTGGAGTAAAAAATATCTGATGGAAAAAGTGTTTTCGTAGTTTTTGTGACAGTCATAAAGACGGACAGACAAAAGGTCATGGAAACATAACTTCTTTAACGGAGGTGATGGTAATAATAATTTATAAACGGCTGAGCGAAGGTGACGGGGTAGTGTTGTGTGTCTGTATTAATTTGACAGGATAAGAAAATCTACGAGGTGAAACCCAATAGCTGAATCAATAACAACAAGTCAAGGTCGGATTCCTTCCAGCTGACGAGCTACTGATTCGGTTTGATATGAACAAATAAAAAACCCAGTGCCTCTCTGTTGACGTAGCTTTATTAAAACCACTGAGAGTCATCATCACATCCTCGATTCTTATTCTCTAAATAGCAGAGGTTTCTACAAGGCCGTTTGGGTGGAGTCGGCCGTGTGGCTCGACCTCTCACCTCTGGATTTCTGCTCTGGATTCGATGAACCCACCACTGCATGTTCTGATCTACTGGGATTCTCCATGTGTACGACTGGCTGGCGATCTGATTGGGCGGCAGCTTCTGTGGGATGCGAAACTGCCGCTCTTTCTACGCTGTCATTGGCTGTTCTGTCTGTCACGATGATGTAGTTTGGCTCCGGCTGTGGGGCGCTGGAGCGACGCTGCAATGCATGCTGGGTGCAGGAAAAGGAGCGCTGCCGAGGCGCCGGTTGAGGGGACAGGAAGTGAGGCGTCGCAGCTCTGGGGACGTCGTGATGCCTGTCGCGATCCTCGTCTTCTGAGGTCACCTCCTGCAAGGTGCTGATTGGCCGAGGGGAGCGGCCCATGATTCTCGGAGGTACCAACGCTGTCGCTGATTGGTTGAGCTGAGGTCGCCAGTTCTGAGGGGAGGGGTACTGCACTCTATTCACCGACCAATCACTGGCAAGACAAGAGAGGGAAATTAGACTGGATCCTGAAGCAGAAATATGAATAGTGGTATATTTCTGAAACCTTACTTTTGTGGTGGCGGGGACATATCCCGATGTGCTACCATCCCGGAGAAGGAGGCGCTTCTTCCCGGCAGGCCTGGCGATCCGGCCCACGGCGAGTACATCAGACCACGCTCATCCCACATCATGTCGTTGGCTGAGTCTACGGTGACGGGCCCTCTCTGAATCTGGTGAGCCAGCAGGAGCTCCAGGACCTGGTGACGCATCCCCTCTCGGGCCACGTCGATCGGCCGCCGGCCCCTTCGATCGTGAAGCTCAAGGTTGGCGCCGTGAAGGAGGAGGAGCCTGGCAGTGTCGTAGCAACCGTGGAGGGCGGAGAGAAAGAGCGGGGTCTCGCCCTACCGGACACAATCATGAATATAACATAGAACCAAGGTGATTGAAAGATGTTTAATCCACTCCAGGTGTTGTGGCGTCTCACAAGTAGCTTGAAGACGCGTTCAGGAGCTCACCTTGTTGTCCTGCAGGTCCACAGCGGCCCCGTAGCGAATGAGGGTTCTCGTTAGGGAGAGGTGGTTTACTGAGCATGCCCAGTGCAGGGCCGACCTCCCTGAGAGACACAGTGTGAGTGGAGGTGAGGGGGAAGAAGGGAGGGAGTAAGTCAGCCAATGAACAACCATTACACAACAGAGTCGAGCCCAGGTGGTGGAGAGAGGGAGAATGAAGGTAAAGAGGGGGGATGAGGAGATGAACTGCTTCAGCCGGAGAGACGACAGGGACGGGAACAAATAAATAAACACAGAAAACATGAGAAGAGAGAAGGGACAGAGGTTTGAGAGACGTCAAAAGCAAGAGGAAAGAGGATGAACCAGAGGTGGAGCTCTACAGCACATTAACTTTGCTCTGAGTCAGAGGACGGTAGCAGGGGAGCTGGAGGAGGAAGAGAGGCAGGGAAGAGATGGAAGATGGATGGAGAGGAGAGAGGACAGGACGGGAGAGGAGGGACACAAAAAGAGAGCGTGAGAGAGACGGGGGTAAGTCACAGCAGTTTACAGGTGTCAGGGAAAAAATGGGCTGTACATGTTATTTTTTCTCCAAGTTCACCTGTTCAGGCATGAGATACAAATATGGCCCGAAGGATGGAAATGTGGATTGAAATGAAACATGACTTTAATGATCCCTTAACCTTTCCTTTAAGTATAATCATTACAAAACTTTCGATTAAAAATTTCCCGAGAAGTTTTGTTTATTAGAAAATACCTTGGATCATCTTTTTCTTCAACTAATTCGTGCATGAAGAGGTAAACTCAGAATGTGTCCGTCTCTGCTCCTGACATTAGAGATGATGCAGCGTTTAAAGGTAATGATAGAAACTACATTTCCATACAGCTTTAATATAAATAGCATTATCGACGGTTCCTTGAAATCTTATTTCCAGTGAAAATAGGCAACAAGAATTGGGCTGAGGTTTGTGGTTTATTCAGACTTTCAGGTTTGTAGTAATCTTACCAGTGTGGTCGGTGTTGTTGACAGGAACTCCTGCTCGCAGCAGCTCCAGAACCACCCGGTCCAGTCCGCTACGCACGGCTCGGATCAGAACCACAGACCCATCCGGGCCACACCACTCTGCCGACTGCAAACACCACCAAACCGTTACAAATATACACTTCACATAGTACATATACACATATATAACACTGTACACACTAAACAAACAAATAACTTCTAAAGTTGCACAACAAAAACACAAACAATATGAAACCAAAGAGACTTAAATACCGAAATAACAACATGAAATGAAATAAGCACATGAACAGACCTGTTGAGGAGGACTGAGCAGAGGAGGCGGCATGGCGTTCCTCTCCCATCCTCTAGGTGGAGCTGCGGGAGCACAATAATCATACTTGAAGGGTGTTAAGGAGTTTTATACCTGAACAAATACTACATATGGAAACATACGTGTAGTCTGCATGCAAACATTGTGAATTGTTACAGTAATGAATCTTTTGTTGTGTTTGAATCACTGCAAAGCCTACGTTGTATGGGCCTGCGGGACGGTGAGGGTCCGGCTCGGTACTGTTTCTGGTCCGGGGTCCGGTGGTCGCAAATGGACGCCTCCTCCTGGCGTCTGGAGCATCTCGCGTTGATGTCTTCCATTGAACTCTGGGTAAAGTCTGTGTCGCTTCCTATGTCCTGGTCCCGTTTGAGAGGCCTGAAAAACCAAAGGCAAGGTGTTATTGATGCTGCGTGTTAAGAAGGCCGCCGTCTCCCCCCCCCCACCCCCGTGGTCATTTCCTGTTCTTTTAAATATGACCCGTGCGTCAACAACGAGCTGTGCAGCGCGCCCAAACACAAAGGTTTGTTTTTGTACAATGTAAAGAAAGATGCAGTGTGTGGAAGCTTTTGGGAAGGTCAGCATAATCAGGGGGCCCTTTTCTTTTTCAAATTTTTTTTGCCATTGTTTAGAGAGACAGGAAATTAATCAAGGGAGGGAGGGAGGGAGGGAGGGGCAGTAGCAACATGTAGCCTGCTCCAATCAAACCAAGACTCTGATGTGCGTCCTTGATTAGTTAATTATCACAATTTTCTAGGCAGAATTTTCCATCTAATCAATTAATTACAATTTATCACTGAAGCAAAGTTGTTCCCTATAAAAGGAAGAATAACTGTCAGGGACACAAGGGCAGAGATTTGCCATTTTGCTTTTAGTTCCAGGTTTAAATTGTTGCATTGATTAAAAAAGTTTATGAATGTATAATCTTTTGCAGCTACTGATCACTTACTGTTGTAAAATGTTATCTGTGAATCGCTAAATGTGAATAAGTGTCCCCGGACAAAAAGTTGTACAGGAAGAACTCTGTTGTTTTAGACTAAACTCCATTTGTCCAGATGACATCATTCCTCCCGCAGACCAAACATCCTCCCCGGTCATCTCCTCTCACCGCATTCGAATGGCGTCCTCGCCCAGCGGCTCCCTCCTCCTCTTCTTCTCCGCTTCCTTGGCTTTCTTCTTCTTCCGTAGGCTGATCTTGTCTTTGTCTCTGCTGGACCTGACCCGTGGTTCTAGCTGGGCTGCGTGCGGCGTCCAGCTCTTGGATTTGCTCTGCTCGCTGTCGGTGACCGTGGACCGGTGTCTCACCCTGTCGGTGACCTCCCTGTCCGCCCGCCGCTGCCTCACCCTCCTCACCACCAGGAACACCGCCACGGGCAGCGCCAGCAGCAGGGCAACCGCGATGGCAACCACGACCCACAGCCACACAGGGTTCCGCTCTTTGAAAGAAGGATTTGACAGTTTTAATTAAGTCGATAATGATCATTTTTGGTTTAAAAGTAAAGTTTTGAACAGTGAGTCAAATAGTTATATTGTGTTGCAGCTAGGGTTGCAAAGGGGTGGAAAGTTTCTGGTAAATTTCCGGAAACTTTCTGGAAACTTTCCATGGGAAGTTTAGCTCGAGAATTTTGAAAAAAAAAAAAAAATAAGCAAATTAAACGCTGAGCAATAAAAACATCATTCAAAACTCTATTTTAAAGATGTATGGAATGCAGCACACACTGCACGTTGAATTTCAACCCTCCACTGTGCATTCTTCCATCACATGCACAGATAACTCCCAGCATGCTTCACTCTACTGCAGGGCTATTGAGGCCTGCTGTAGAGTGAAGGACTAGTCAGGTAAGTTTCCATGATATTACTGGGGAAAATATATTAGCATGCTGATTGAGGATTGTTCATCTGTTCATCTAGCATATTTCCATTCATTTATCCATCAATTGTAAAATATGTTTACAGATGGTTCCAATTGTTTGGCTAACTATTTATATCTCTGGCATTGCATTAGCGTTTTTTTACAAACTTTTTTCTCATCTTATTCTACAGAACAATGCCACGTGCACTCTCTCATGTGTGGAGACATTTCACCCCATCCAATGTAGAAGGAAAGGCTGTGTACATTTGCAAACACTGTGCAAAGACCTATGTTAAGAATGACACAACGATGCAGAAGCATATAGTCAAGTGCCCAAAGTTTCCTCAGGGCTCAAATCAGCCTATGACAAAACAAAATGTTTATATTTATGTCTGTATATGACAAGATAAATACAGTTAGTATAAATTAACCACAACATTTCCATTTTATTCCCGTATATTCCCGTTTATTCCCGTTTATTCCCGTTAATTCCCATGGAAATTTTCCAACTTTGAATATTCCCGGAATTTTGCAACCCTAGCAGCTCACAAAAATCCTACATTTGCGAGAGATTCAACTTATTCTTTAAATTAAACCTGACTTCTCTGATGACACATTACAGCTTGTTAAAACAAATGGCATCCTCTCATAATAAAGACATGTATGAGGACACAGGAGCTGGAGTCATCACCAAACACGTCCACACACTGGAAATGGAAAAGTGTTTTACAATGTTTTGTTTGGATGACACAAACCTGTGTGTGTCTGTGTGTGTATGTGTGTGTGTGGGGGGAGACACAGGACACATTAGGCTACCTTTGACTTCCTCCTTCACCGGTTCCACCTCCCTGCTTCCTATTTCCTCTCGGACGCCTCTGATGCTGACGACGGCCTTCAGCTCCGGGAGGCTGGGGAACGAGCCGGGCCTCAGCAGCATGACAGCGCGTAGGAAGCTGGCGGCCTCGGTGGCGACGGGGAAGCAGGTGAGGGGCAGACGGGTGCACGGCCTGTTGTCCACTTGGAGGAAAAGGAGGGAGCTGGGAGGGAGACAGAGGAGGAAACGGCGGGAAAGAGCAGCTTTGCATTTTTTTGAAGGCAGTTTTGTGAAGAATGTTTGATTTAATCTGTAACTTTCCTCAAATCTGGAACAAATTAAAACAACATTTATTTGGACGTTTGATAATATCCTCTTGGAATAGGAGGGTGACGACCCTGTGTGCGTGTGCTTGTGTTTGTTGGACGAGACTTTTTTTTTTGGTAGCGTTCAGTGTGTGAGCAGACAGCGTCACTTGAATTTGACCTTTTACAAACGATTGTGTACGCACATACACACACATCTGTCTTATCCAGCTGCTGAGTCTGAAAAGTTTGTCTGTGAACGTTCTGCCTCGGAACAGACTCTGTCAAATAATAGTGCTTCTGTTATTTGTTCCTTTTTCAAGTCGGGAAAGAGCAGCTACGTTTTTTTTTGAAGCCAGTGTTGTGAAGAACGTTTGATTTAATCTGTAACTTTCCTCAAATTTGGAACAACATTTATTTTGACATTTGTTAATATCCTCTTAGAGAAAAATCAGCAAAATATAATTTAATAATAAGTTTGATGCACATTGATTTATATCAGTGTCCCTGCTATTCCGACAGGCTTGCTGGAGTTCCCCAAGGTTCTGTGTTTGGCCTTCTTGTATTTAATCTTTACTTTATTTCAGTGTTACTGTGCATGGATTTAAAACTCCTTATGCACATGATGATCTCAGATCCCAGAAGCAATTCATAAAGAATTCTGCATCTAATCACAATGGCTGTAACATGTTACTCAACACGCACCCGTTTGAATCGGCGGGAGTTGCCTGAGCCAGCAGCTCGATCAGCTGCTGAGCGTTAATGTCAAACAAGTTGGTGTTGGTGGCGAGCTGGGTGGCTCCTCTCAGTTTGAGCGGCGACTGGAGGAGGACGCTGAGCGCCCACAGCAGGGAGCTGTTAGAGAAGGTGCCGTGTTCCAGCGGGATGTTGGTGTGAATGACCAGCGTTCCTTTGGCCCACAGCGGGCTCTGATGGGTGAAGCAGTCGCTGCCGTCCCACCCGCAGGGGGCGCTGTTGCATCCCTGGCCGCAGTGGGAGTCGGCGTAGTGGTCGCGGCAGTACTTGATGTGGTCCGGACTGGGAGCCACGATTGGGATGGATGAGAGGAATTAAAGAAATAGAAATATTAGACAAAACCTTAACTTTATGTCGGTTTACAATCTTTCTTTCCCCCAGCATGTGACAATTAGCATTTAGCATTTACCTAGCATTCAGATTTTAAGATTACATGCTGCAGGTACCAGGGAATCCATATCAATTATACACAAGTATTTAGTGTAAAGTAGCAAGTGTACAAATAAGCTGTGACTTATTTTTACACTTGCTACTTTACACTAAATACTTAATAATGAATATGATGACAGTAGCTCTTGTTTGGGTTTTTGACCGCCAACAAAAACATCCTTTAATCCAAAGGAATAAAAGTATTAATACAAATAAGAATTATGACATTTCAAAAGGAAAACGATAACTGACCCTGATAAGCAAAACAATGTGGATGAAAACAAAGGCGTTTTACTTGCAGTGGCCCCTGTCCTTCACGCAGTCGAGGCCGTCTCTCAGACACTCGGGCTCCATACAGTCTTTGTCACACGACCCGTCTCCGAACTTGTCCTTACACTTCCTGACGACCGGACACCGGCCCCAGGGATCCTCAGACGCAGCTGCCGACACAAACACAGAAACAGATAGAAGTGTGGTACTTTTAGGAACTTGTTGAAGTTCAAAATGTTGTAATTGCGGTTCAGCCGAGACTTGTTCAGGTAGATGACGTCCACCCCGAGTCTGTTTCTTCCTGTTGCCAAAGGCTTGCTGACTGTATGCACTGTTAGGTTTCTCTGTATAATATTGCACAGTCTCGACATTACTCATTTAGCAAACAAAGCAACATATCCAGTATTGCAGTTTGTTTTCATGCCCCCTGAGCTTTGCACAGAAATTAAACCGAACATGCAAACTGTTTTCATTAAGGGTTTTATCGCAGCAGCAGCTCGGCCCCTTGTTCAAACCCCTCATTGTTTCACAGCGTTAGCAGCTACTCATAACAATGCAGGTCAGGCCACGAAAGGTGGGTCCTGATACGGACCGTTAAAGGGAACAGGAAACCGGCCTGACATAAACAGGAAGTTACCAGGAGAAACGAATAGCAACAGGAAATGGAGTGGGCCGGGGACTTGATAAAGGTCGAAGGTCTTCACCACGGCGACGAGGAATGTGATGGAGTCGGACAATGGGGTTGGCAGGTGTGAGCGGGACCATGGATTCAGAGCAGACAAAAATGATTCAGACAACAGAGCTAAAATAAGTTTAAAAGTTAAATGTTTAATACTTTCGCAAAACGAGACCTTCTGGTGCAGGAGGAATACAAATATATGTATTTATATTAATACAGGAATATATAGAAATATAATGATGATATGAATATATAATAATTTAAAGAAAAACCAATATTATAACAACGTTTGTCAGTAAATTAAGCTGTTAACAATTCAACAGGAAAAAAGTTTCAAGAAATTCATTATCCTGTATAATATTATGAAGTGAAAATACAAACTTCATGAGTTGGAGCTTCTTTAAAAGACCTTAAAAACAGTAATAATTAATTCAACACAGTTTGGGGAGCAAACATGTCACTAGATTCAACTCTTGAATATTTGATAAAACAAAAACATAAATCTGTTGAGAATAAAGTGGCTGACTCACCTCCACACGTCCAGCTCAGTCCCAGCAGAAGAAACACCGTCCGAGCCAACATCTTCAGGCTGCCAGCTGTGGGCCTCCTCTTCTCCTTCTTCTTCTTCTTCTCTCCTGACTCGGGCCTCGTCCAGATGTTTGGTGGAACGTGTCTCTGACCTGCAGCAGCTCGGCTCTGACTCACAGAGCTTCACGCTGCTGTGAATCTGTGAAGCCACCGACCCCTCTGCTCACAATGAACAGTTAACTCCGGTCTGAAGTCGCCCCAATTCCATCACCACCGCCTCCGACACCTTCTGACACCACCCAGCCCTCTCGCTTCACTCGCTCTTTTTTTTTTTCTTTTTCTCAGAGGCCCTGCGGATATCTGGACAACTTCCTGCCACTGTGTGGAGAAGAATAGGAGGGCGACGACCCTGTGTGCGTGTGCTTGTGTGTGTTGGACGAGACTCTTTTTTTTTGTAGCGTTCAGT